>NC_142954.1:24272230-24287554 GCF_046866305.1 Octopus bimaculoides
TAATATTTCACTCATATGTGACGGTCTTGCAGAGTCGTAAGCATGGCGGGCAAAGAGCTTAAGCGACATGTCGTCTGTCTGTACGTGCTGTGTTTAAGTTCTTCCAAGGTCACTTTTGCTTTTTATCATTTCAGGGTCGGTAAAATAAATACCAGTTGAACCAGTGGGAACGATGCAGAATGTTCAGCGGCATTTCGTTAGTTATTTCGCTCTTGGTTCAAATTCCACCAAAGTCGACTTTGACCTTTCATTGTTTCGAGGTCGATAAAATAAGTATCAGTGAAGCAACAGGATTGAAGTAATTGATTTACTGTTTCTTCATTCGAAGTTAGTGGTCTTGTTCCAGACTTTAAAACCAATAATACAAACATGTACGAAATAAAATTAGTTTTATTATGTTAAATTCTGGTCAAGGAAGAACGGGTACATAACTGCAGGAATGTAATAAATGAAAATTTATCAAAAATTTGTAGTAGTCATTTGAATGGTGGTATTACAACGAAGTTTGGCAATGCTGTAGTTTTGGACTCTACCAGTTTAGTGATATACCGGTGACTTTGGAAACATAGTAACATTAAAATTTATGCGTGTGAGCGTGTGTATGTAGACACATACAAACTCACACACACGCACCATACATATATCTATATATACATAATTACATGCGTATCTGGTTGTTATAGTCGTGGTGCTTCAACCAGGAAACGAGTTCAAAACATGAATATATAAATTTTATGAATGTACTGAAGCTGGAAGGTGATGCTTTTGTCGAGATATTTGTGACTTGACACTTAGGAAATGTTTCCCTGAAGTGCCAAACCAGGAATCTATCGGCTCTTATGTCACTCTATAACTACTGTCTATTAATATACATGTGTGTATCTGTGTGTGTGTGTGTGTGTGAGTGTGTTTTAGTATGTGTATAATTTGTGCATGTGTCTGTCCGTTTTATAATAATTTATAGATACATTAACGCACACATACACACAAATGCAAATAAACACACCTACGCACGCACACAAATGAAAACACACACACACACTCACACACACACACACACACACATTGTACACTCAATAAAGATTAATATTAAAGAGGGCATCTACAAGTTAGAAAGCTTCCGGAGTGGAACGTGGTCCAGTCAAACAGCTTAGAGCAAAATACCTCTGAATATGTAGCATTTCTAGCTGTCTCCACCCATCTACTCCAAACGAGGATCATGGAAAGCTTTGTAAAATGGTGTTGTTGTTGTTGTTGATGACCACGACCATGATGATGATGTATAAAAGCTTAGAATGATGTCCGTCGCAACGAAGAAAATACTTCGAGGATCAAGTGATTCTTTCACTAGTTGTTTGGTGCTATTGCTGTTTTTCTTTGTTGCTTGGCTTATCGCTCAGCTTCATCGAGTTAGTGTATGATGGGATAACCTACTCTCACATGTGGCTTTTGCTGTCTGTAGTTCTATGCATCTAAGTCTGCATACATTGAATGCATTCTCTTCTTTGTAAAGTTAAAACATGAAGACTGAGGGAGATAAGTGCGTCGCTTTTTTGTCAGTCGAGCGACGTCCTAGACTATATCGAGGCTCCCTTGTGACATCTATTCCCATTTGAAAGTCAGGGCACACATTAAGGGGTGAGAGAGAAATAAACAAAACAACGGAAAACAAATTAGACGTCAGCCAATTTGTCAACGTGAAGTCACTGAAAATCGCATTACAAATTCTGAAATATTGTTACTGTCTTTTCTAACGATCCATAGATGTTTATACTCGTCAATACAGCACTCTTTACTGCTACCCCTCCACAGTCAATAGAACAACTCCTGCATCCTCCTCTTGTTATATATGTGATATCTACCTTCCATATGACCTGTTGTAAATGTATTTTCTCCTTTTTCTTCTCCGTTTTTTTTTTGACTGAAAACAACTGTATTTTATTTTCTATACGCCTGCAGATTCTCGTGAAGGCCCACCCACAAGCTCTCATATCACAGAGTACCTGTAGTTTTTATGGTTACATCATCTACCTCCGATGTAAAATTTTTTATAAACTTAGGACTTAGTAGACTTGACAATAAATGCCGATGTTTGACACAAAAATCACAATGAATTCTTGGGCTATATAATTTGTTCATTTTATTTAGACCATTCATTCGGTCCATATTTCGATCCACGCACGAAGATAACATTATACCTTCCAGTCTTTGAAGTCTTAACAACAGGCGATGCACGAGGTTTGATCAATAAATATTCGAACTATAACGAGGCTAAAGACTGTGTCAAGAATGATGAAAATTCTTGAAAACTTTGCATAGGACTCTGAGCATACATCACCAAGCTTTTGACAAAATTTGGTGCAGATTCTCTGCTCAAGTTCCTGTTATGACGAATGCGATGACCACACGCTACACTCGTTTCTTCTAAGCACTGCTGTAAACAACAGAATTGAGCTACAACGTTGAAACTTAGTGTGAATGCACAGCAGATGCCGCGGTGAATTTGTGTCAAGCTGTTGTACTCTGCATGCTCTAGCTTCGTTTCTATTACAACTTAAAGAACGTTTGTCATAGCTATAAACTATATAGATATCAGAGACTTGATATCTGACTTAAATAAATATACCGGGAGATATTGTCGGAAAGTCTGTATGTTTCACCAAATTAATTCCACAACAGAAGGATTCCTTCAGCAAAACGTCTACGAATTAATTGAGCATGATGTCGAATAAAAATGTCAAAGTACATTTAATGTTTGAAAAGTTAAACAAGTCAGGATTTTAATTGGTAAAAATTCATGTACATACATGTTAAAAATGTTTGTACATAACTCGAATGGTACATATATAGAAAATACCACTATCAAGATACACACACACATACACAAACTCATAAACATATACCTGTGTATATACATATATATGTACACGCGTATGTATACATTTATATCTCCATCCATCCATGCATGCATGCATACATACATACATACATAGACATACACAGATACACACACATATATATGTAGACAGAATGTGAGGAAGAGGGAGGGGAAGAGAGAGAAAGAGAAAGGAAGGGATGGAGAAAAACGGATATATATATATAGATAAATGCATAAATATGTATATGTTATACATATATATGTATGTGTGTGTATGCATTTGTGTTTGTTTATATATCTGTATATATATATATATATATATATATATATATATATATATATATATATAATAAGAGGAATGACCAGCAAAAGTGGACTCCTATATGCTAGAAATAGATGCCGAATCATCTAACCACGATTCGGCATCTATTTCTTGCATATAGCATTTGCTAGCCATTCCTCTTATTTTTGTATGTAATATAATTTTAATCTTCGAATTTTTTTAATATGCTAGACCACTGGTTTTAATTGATTAATATCAATTTCTACCCTCATTAATAAATTATATATATATATATATATATATATATATATATACATTCATGCATATATATATATATGTGTGTATATATATATATATATATAGATAGATAGATAGATAGATATGTGTGTGTATATAGATATGTACAGGTATATATATATATATATATATATATATATATATATATATATATATATATATATATATATATACATGTATACACATGTGAGTAACATTACATGTATGTGCGTGCTCACATGTGTGTGTGTATGTAAGTATGGGTACGAATGTACGCGTTTATGAGTGTTGATTCTGTTAACTAAATTAAACAATTATGTTAGATTACTGTTCAACAACCATGTTTTTCCTCAATAAACTTGGTAATAGCGAAGAAACTTTGTAGAAGGAAGTATTTTGCGAGGTAGAATATTATTGCAAGGCAAGAAAAGATTGAGTCAGCTAACACAGGAAACAACGACGCCAACAGCGACAAGAAGACGATGGTCACGAAGATATATGACGTATATTTGTCCCTTGTCACAAGCGCAGATATATCGAATTTACACGTTTGAAACCTAATTTATTCAGTGAATATATTTGAAATTCCCATAGTTACTGAAACTAGCTTCAAATAAGATGTAACATCGGACTTAGGTTTTTGAAACAATGTTACATACTTTCTAGAAAGGCGAGACGCATCAGCAAAATTTACTTCTTATCAAATTGCAACCTTTTAAAATAGTGGAAGAACAATTTTAGTTGTGTAATCATAGACATATAATTGGTGGGAAAAGGAGTGATATCTTAACATCTACTATCGGTAAACTGGTTTACGCTAGCAACAGACATAGCTGTCGCAACAGTAATTTGTACCCATCTCGCATCAGCGAAAATGCATATGTGTATATATAGAGAGAGGGAGAGAGATAATTAGATATAATCATAATTATATCTACATAATTATATATCTATATTATCTTTTACCTATATGTTTTTTATTACTTGCTGGCGACTAATAAGATCAGTAATTGATATAATCCTTACTTATGTATGTGCATATATATATATATATATATATATATATATATATATATACATGTACACATACACATGAACAATATATATATATGTATGTAAAGATAGACTCGTTCTTTCGCTTCCAATGTTGTTTTAATTAATACGAAAATTGATTTTATCGTAAATTTTTATGTTCCTTTTTCATTTAACTTTAATTTTCCACAACGGATATTGTTTACCGTTCTTATAATTTGAACAAATTTTATCCTTTCTCAGACAAAAGAATATGAAGTGTCATTTCGAAAAAATGAGCATGCTTCTCTTCCTTTTCCGGCAAGCTTGTAATGCTATCAAAAGTATTTGAGATGATTAGGCTATATCTCGGGATAGCGATATTACTGAAAAATCTGAATCGAATTGTTTACCACGAATGCTTCAGAGAAGGAAATGTGGGCTTCACCGTTTTCGGGATTATCTGTTCAGTTCAATAAGGGTCGATTAACCAAGCTCATGCAAGAGCATCTACGACAGTCCAGTAGAAAATTGGCCCAGCGTAAGACGTGCACAGATGATAGTGTTGAGTAACAACTTCATTCGATACGTAAGGTCCAGATCCTCGGTGAATGATGTTAGACGCTTGGAACAAATTGCTTCTCTATTGCCTTCACATTTCTCAATTGACAATAGGCTACTCTAGGCATGAACTGAAATGTCTTTACTGCTTCGTTATTGGAGATGAACAACGGCGATTTTTTTACATAAGTATGTAACAAGGAAGCAACACATCGAACCAAGCCAGAGTTGTATCCCCTTAAGATATACGTAAGCGACCGAGAGTATTAACACCAATAGGTAATATTTATCCTTACTTAAACATGGATCTGATAATAGCGTTTGGTGAAAAATGCAGGCTTGTTTATATCGCCATCGGGGAGGTAAAACCTCATCATCTTCAGCACCGAGACCACCAGATCAAGTGTTATCGATCTTCCTTGGTCTTGCCAATGGTGGACGTTCGACCGCTACAAATAACAGCGACTCATTTCTTTGTCAGCGATACATAGAATAACAGTACCAGAATAGGTACTGGTGTTACTTTTAGCCAGTGAAATTGATAAATAAATATACATAGGCGACAGAGGCAATATTAATACATCTTAGTTTAATTCACTAAATTGCAAACTGGCAACGCCGAAACAGATTGACTTTTCGTTCAGGGTAATGTTGGCCTGCACACCGCGCCAGTTTGGTCATGCCACTCAAACACTACAGCAATGCCACGGATCTCAGTGTGACCAGCGGTGTAATACAAAATCCGTGTCTGGTCAAAACAGTTATGTATGAATGTGTGTGCCTGTGTATGTGTGTGCCTGTGTTTGTGTCTGTGTGTGTGTATTTGTATAAGGATATGCACATATGATACACAGACATAAAAATGAGCACACTTAGATATACATAGACAGAATAGCTTCATCTTTCATTTGAAGCCACAGAAATATACAGACACACAGACGTGGCTTGACAGGAGAGGACAGACCAGAATAGATTGTCTTCCATTACTGACGCACATATCATTACCGGAGATTTGCCAATACATATTTCAACACTGATGATTCCATCGAGTGTAATTATATATCAGCAATACATAGACGAGACAATATATGATAGGAAGCAAGACATGGAAATGGTTTAATTGAAATATAATGTCAAAATTGTTATTTAAGAGCAATATAGTCATTGTAACAGTAATCTTACTTCAGATTTCATACTTATAAATATTGGCCGTTTTCATGTTTTTACAAATTCATGCACACATACATCCAAACACGCGCATATATATCTATAGCTATGTATCTATGTATCTATCTATCTATCTATCTATTTGTTTGTCTGCCTGTCTGTCCGTTTATCTATCTATCTATCTATCTTTGCCCATCTCTTTAACTTCTTGTAGATTTTAGGTATAATTATACTAATGTGTCCATCTGTTCTAATTTAATTAAATTCTATGTGTTTGTGCAGCTGAGGATTGCTCTGCGTTTTAAATTGATGTAATGATTGCATTGTTCAATTAAATGGAGTTGCATGAAACGATCGTACTGCATTACCTCTGGATATCCTTGTTTATATATATATATATATATATATATATATATATATATATATATATATATATATATTAAAAAATAAGCAACACGGATTTCAAAGGTGATTGCAGTACGCACGTTTCATGCTACTCCAATTTATTTAAGTAATGCGAGCATTACATTAAATGCAATATAACCTTGAATCTATCTATCTATCTATCTATCTATCTATATATATATATATATATATATATATATATATATATATATATATATATATATGTATGTATGTATGTATGTATAGCAGTCTTCGCACAGTTTCCCCTCTATCATAACTTACGTAAATCTATCACAATGTCTTTATCGACGCAGTGTTATTGACGGACACAATAGCACAATTTGCCGGCGGTGGGACGAAATTCGAAACTAGGCAGTTACCAAGTGAAATTCTCTACATTTCAGCTTCCTCTGCGTCTAGCCATGCCAGTTTAGTTATTATCATTATAGACATGCGATATGTTCATCATTATTCGTTTTTTCCTATTTATTTCCAGTAAATGTTTCAGTTCTTTTCGTGTCAAAACAGACGAAGGCATTTTATGTGAGATTGCAATTTGAAAGTCGTTCTGTTTTTTTTTTTTTTTTTAAAGCTGTTCTTTGTGCAAGAGTTAAAAAAATAAGAGCATTTGTTTGTGGTTTGAATACCGAATATTTGGTTGTGTGTATATTGTTTGATTTCTGATTTGGTTAAAAAAAAAATGTAAACGAAATCATTTGTTTGCTATTCAATTGATTATTGAAAATTCTGCAAGTTCATTTTTTTTTTATTTTATGTAACAATAAACGAGAAAATTTGTTTGCATTTCAATATAGAATATTTAGTAGATAAAAATATTGTGTACTTACGGATAATTCTAGTTTTGCAAAAGATTGAAAAGAGTGAATGTGGCTGAATAGCATTCAAAGTAAAATTGAATACCTGTGGGTAGCATTACAGACATCGTCGAGCAACACTGAGAACCACGTTTGTCTGGCCACTCACTCACGCACACACACACACACACACACACACACACACACATTTTATATACACGAGTGCAGATATATCAATATACGAATGTGTATATTACACATACACACACACACACACATATTTAGGTATGTATGTACATATGTATGCTCTAGTCCATCTCAATCATTGAGAAGTATGCAGAAAAGAAGCGAGTTGTACAGAAGGTGATGGCAGAGTAGATACAACATTAAATATCACATAGAACAATAACAAAGATATTAAAATGTTACCTTAGACATATTTAATTCAATATTTCGAACGTAACATTCCAATGTCTTTGTTATTGTTACGTTTGATATTTAATGTTCGATCTACGTTGCTATCACCTTCAGAAACTCATTGATTTTGAACAAACATATTCGCACCCACCCTTCTATAGACATGTGCGGGTGTGTGTATGTGAGTTTTGAGAGTATAATACATATATTCATCTATCTATCTACTTACCTACCTGTCTATTATCTCTCTTTCTTTCTCTATCTCTATCTATCTCTCTCTCTCTCTCTCTATCCATTCACCCATCTATCTATCTGTCTGTCTGTCGGACTGCCTGTCTGTCTGCTTGTGTATCTGTCTGTCTATCTATCTATCTGTTTATACATATAATCTATAAATATGCATATATATATATATATATATATATATATATATATATATATATATAAATATACAGGGATTAGCAATTGAGTTGCTTCTCCAACATACTGAAAATTTAGAAATAGCAGTCAAAGAACTACTGATTCCAAACTACAAATTTTTCTCCAAAGTGGATGGCGATATTTATGGCACACATAGAACAAAAAACCGGAGGGAAAAGCGTAAACAAACCAAGCCTTTAGTTAATTGGATACGAATCGTTTCATGGTTAAGTGAATGGAAATTTCACTATTCCAATCTTCAGCCCAAATATTCTGATAAATTTGAAAGTGTCTCTAAAAAAATTCACGGTAATTTTTAGAGACACTTTCAAATTTATCAGAATATTTGGGCTGAAGATTGGAATAGTGAAATTTCCATTCACTTAACCATGAAACGATTCGTATCCAATTAACTAAAGGCTTGGTTTGTTTACGCTTTTCCCTCCGGTTTTTTGTTCTATGTGTGCCATAAATATCGCCATCCACTTTAGAGAAAAATTTGTAGTTTGGAATCAGTAGTTCTTTGACTGCTATTTCTAAATTTTCAGTATGTTGGAGAAGCAACTCAATTGCTAATCCCTGTATATTTATAATGATAAATAGTTTTACCGATAAAGGTTTTTTTCATACTGAACTACTTGGCAAAATTGTTAATTATTAATTCTATTATTAATTGACGATTCTCTGCCCTTATTCTTGTATATATATATATGTGTGTGCGTGTTTATGCATATATACGAAGACATACATATATTATACACACCTATATACATTTGGGTGTTGTGGGTGGTATGTGTATATTAGCGACTGTTGCTAATAATAGTTGGCTGCATATGGCCATCACCTACGATATGAAAATCTTGCAATACACGCTATGAATGAATTAGAAACACTTTTACGGATCCCAGCTTCAAAGGGGTACTTTATGCAGTTAGTTATTACCTTATATGATACAGGTGCCTGCTCCAGCGCTTGCCATAACTAAAGATCATGCGTTGCCTTACATCTCAGAACCTTGGAACACACTAGGTATCCACTGTCAGCTCCTGCCAGTCGTTCCAACCATTACTATTATGGGTATGACATTGACTACGTGTCAAGCTGGAAAATAAGTGCGCACAGACTATTTTCTTGTGGTCGACGAAAGCTGCATGCATACCCGTCTTCTATCTATCTATGATAGATCGTTAGCCACTACACAGTAAGCTATGTGCCTTCTCTCTTATAAATGTTTGTGAGTAAACACATGCATCTTTTTAAAAATCTACTCGAAAGAAGACGTTGTACTAGGGCTAAATAATTGCGACTCCAATATGGCTTCTAGTAAATTGCTTGTCCTACGAGAATCTAGGACCCAATTCATTATTTAATTACGCAAAATTTATAATTAGAAAATGTAGTTCAATATGCTAAAGAAAATATGTTGTGTATTGTTGCTCATTAGTATTCTTGGCGTTCTTTGACCTTAAGGTAATCAACAAAAGATATAGATTAAAAAATTTGGCTATTTCAAAATAACAATATCTTAATATTCTTTTCTACTATAGGCACAAGGCCTGAAATTTTTTTGGGGAGGGGACTAGTCGATTACATCGACCCCAGTGTTTCACTGGTATTTATTTTACCGACCCCGAAAGGATGAAAGGTAAAGTCGACCTCGGTGGAATTTGAACTTAGAACGTAGCGACGGGCGAAATACCGCTAAGCATTTCGTCCACCGTGCTAACGACTATGCAAGCTCGCCGCCTTAAAAATATGTCACGTTCCAGAAATCTATTATTCTTTAGCATAAAAATCGATGGTAATTGTTGGCAGTGAA
This sequence comes from Octopus bimaculoides, assembly GCF_046866305.1. NCBI lineage: Eukaryota > Metazoa > Mollusca > Cephalopoda > Octopoda > Octopodidae > Octopus > Octopus bimaculoides. Next base: position 24,282,283 of record NC_142954.1, read on the forward strand.
TCGTTCAACTTAATGGTAGATCACTAAGCCAGTACCTGAAGGGTACAGCATCAGCACCCGTACTCGTCTTCAGGTAACTTCCTTTTTTTCCGACTTATAAAGATAAATTACCCAATTTTTTCTGTTATTTTCACGACTATACTGCGTTTGAAATTTACTTTCTTGTCTGCAAAATGTCTTATGCTTTAATACATGCTGATTTGAAACTGTGGAGCCTGAATTTCAGTTATATGTGGTGGGTGTCTATCCGTAAATTTGTGAGCGTTTGTGTGTGTGGGGGTGCTCGTGTGTGCGTCAATCGAAAGTTATGCATAAATACGGAATGAAAGTGAGACATATTTCTGCGAAAGCGTTCTTTGCTATGAAAAGCTGTGATATGTAAATGCTCCGTCCAATCTTATGGATACATTTAATCAAACGTGAGGAAATCAAAAGGGTTCTGACCTTTTGAAGCATTTGATTAAGCGTGTTTCCAAGGAAACACGCTTTCTCTCGCTGATTTAATCAAATATTCAAATATGTGAGAATGCTCAGTGATTGACCTTTTGAAATATTCGTCTGTAGATAGGAATGAATGGGAGGTTATATTTTAATATTTACTTCAAACGGCTATAGTTTGGCTCAGTGGTACAGCACTGGGTAAAATGCATTTCTGTATGATAGTTCTTATAGCTTTCTGGACGAATTTATATCTCAGTAATCGATGAAATAAAATAACAGGCAAAAGTTCCGGTTCAGTTTGTTTCTTTACAACAGGCGTCAACAGGATCAGAGACGAAATAAGAGGCAGACGCTAGAACCGTGTCGGCCACGTCCTCCGACACGAACGAGAAAGCGATTGTAGGGTGGCACTAGAGTGACAGCCTGAGGTGAAATGAGCGCCAGAGCGCTAGGAATGCACGTGACGAAGAACCATTGACAGGGAAAGGGGACGCAGTACCTGGGGAATCTTGACTGAGACTAGAACAGTGGGCAGAAAATAGAGATAGTTCGGGAGACCCTGTCGAGGCTTTATGTGGATCAATTTACGAAGAGATAGAACGAACGAACAATCGAACTAATTAACTCACTTGCTAATTAACTAACTTACTAATTACACACATACAAACTAATACATATAGTACTTAAGCATATTACTTTCGAAAGTTGAATATTTTCAAATTATAGTAGGTTATGAACCTATATACACACCCATATTTTCCTTGATAAGCTATTCCTTTATTTATCTAGATATGTATACATCTACATATATACATGTTCTGTTGCTTCGTCTTAAGACTGTCGACAGTATATTTGGATGTACTAAATCTACCAAAATAGTTATGGATCGCCGAGCCTCGAGAAACAGCTTTTGGACTTAAAACACCTTCCTTCCAACAATTTAATTTTCTCTGCCGTTTGTTATGTGTAAGTTGGAGCTATTAATATTAATATTTATACAGAAAAATTCATCATATGGAAGAGTCCACATTTTGATTCCTCTCGTTTTGCATGTATACATGTATAAATATTTTGCATTTGATGTTTAATATATTTCATGTGTCTAATTTGTTTCATTCGCTCAATTACCCCTATAACCCCTCAACTGGCTCCCTCTCATAGCCTATCATTACATTGTGGAATGATTCCCTGTAAAAATTATTGGAATCTAAGTTTGAATATTTTGAGCACTACAAAATGCCTTCCACACGGAGAATGTCCGCATCTTATCAGTGAAACACACACACACACATATGTGTGTGTGTCTGTATATATATATATATATATATATATATATATATATATATATATATATATATATATATATATAGTTATATAGATATTTATATATTTATATATACATATACATATATATAGTTATATAAAAATATATGTATATGTATGTATATATAAATAAATATAAGGATGGTATTATTAAAATACCATCACGAATGGCAAGCGAATTATCAGCCGTACAGGCAAATTAATAAAATATATGATTACAATATTAGATATGTACATATATACACAAGGGCACTACATAAGCACCTACATCACTAAAAAATAGAAGTCAAAAATAATTTGGCACTAAATTTCGAAAGCGGTACCACGTTGGCCAGCATTTATTTGTTCTGACCCAGTAGAAGTAAGACGCTATTATTGTTCACTGACATTTTTTGCTATCATGTCTATAATAAATTTGTGACTATTAGGTGAAGTATTTTTGGCTTCTATTTTTTAGCGATGTAGGTGCTCATGTAGTGCTCTTGTGTATATATGTATCAAATATTGTATGTATATATTTTTGATGTATATATAGTTAGATAAACGTAATAAATGCACGTATTAATAAATGGATATGCCCATATATAACCATACATACATATAGACATAGATATGTTTATATATCACCGTTATGTATAAAAATATTGTGTATAAACTGACTGGTCGAGCTAAATTTTGAAGACTTGTATCTACGTCGAAAACAATAATGCATAAAAATACATTAGATTTGTTCACACACGCACATATCCAAATATTTCTACAGTGTTATTGTATCAGATATCTATTTACGTCCCAATATTCTCATGTCACATGCTGAAAATCTTTGCAATGAAACAAGAAACAAAACAAAAAGCAGCAACCAAAGAAAACTTTTGTATATCGCAAATCCTAAAAGGCATTAAACTCGCCAGAGCGTAATTCGTTTCTCTGATGACCACCGGTCTTCTATCATTAACAGAAAAGAAATGTCACTGCAGCTCTCACCAATTCATTTCTCTTCATTGTCTCATATCTATCGTTACTTATGTGAGCGGCGGAGGAAGAAATGGGTAGTGTAATGGTGTGTATATAAATAGTATGCGTATAGATATATATATGTATATACACATACATGCATAAAAGCATATGTATGTATGTATCTATCTCGCGCGTGGCGGCATTTGACTCACCATCGTAAAGTCGTAAGTTCAATTCCCGGCAACGCATTCTGTCCTTGAGCAAGACACTTCATTGCACGTTACTCCAGTCCACTCAGCTAGCAGAAATGGGGCCAGCCGTGTCACACCCTGTGTTACGCTGTATCTCCATCAGAACTACGTTAAGGGTCCACCTGTCAGTGGAGTGTTCAGCCACTTGTGCCTTAATTTTACGACTAAGCTCTTCCTTTGATTGTATCAGCTGGGACCTTCGTCGTTGTAACCGACGGAGCGCTCCTGTATCTCTCTCTCTCTCTCTCTCTCTCATATATATATATATATATATATATATATATATATTTACTTACATATATGCATAAACGTATCTATCTTTCTATAACTCTATCTACATACCTATCTATCTATATATCTCCCGCTTCTCCCTCTCTCTCTGTATATATATATATATATATATATATATATATATATATATATATATATAGATGTATACATCTATCTGTCTATTTAAATATATATGCATGTTTTGATGTATCTATCAATATATGTCTGTGTTTGTGTGTATATACAACGGCCCTCCGTCGGCTACAATGATGAGGGTTCCAGTTAATCCAATCAACGGAACAGCCGGCTCGTGAAATTCACGTGCAGGTGGCTGAGCACTCCACATTAACGTAGTCCTTGGAGAGATTCAGCGTGACACAGTGTGACAAGGCTGGTCCTTTGAATTACAGGTACAACACAAACAGGACAAAAGAGCGAGAGAAAGGTGTGGGGAAAGACAACGGGAGAGTTCGCCACCAACCTCTGCCGGAGCTTCGTGGAGCTTTAAAGGTTTTCGCTCAATAAGTACACATACGGCCCCGTCTGGGAACGGAAAGCACTATCCTATGACAGCGAGTTGGAATACCGTACGAGTGGAAATATATATGAAAGAAGGTTTGGAAATGCAGAGAGAGACACACACACACTCAGGTAGACACACACTCCCACACTCACACAAAACACTCCCACGCACACACACAGATGCACACAGATGCACACATACATACACACACAGACGCACACATATGTACACACTCTCACACATACATACGGTTGCTCTCTCTCACACACACACACACACCACAAGGACGATTAAAACAACACATACATACTCAGAAAAATAGATATACGCACACTCTCACGTACACACACCTAACATCCCCACCGACACAAAAAACACTCAAACACATACACACGCACTCACAAACGCACTCACGCACACACACGAACACACACATATACACATACACACACATGCGCACACAGAACACCCTAACACATATTAATCACACACATACACACTCACACAAACGTGCACACACATACACACACCATCCTACCATAGATAAAACACACACATACTCATATACACATGCCACACACGCACACATAGACATAGACATACACATACATATGAACCATCACACCATACGTTTGCTTACACACACACACACACACACCACCAGGAGATTTAAAACAACACACCCACTCAGACAGAGAGACACACACACATTCCCACAAAACACTCTCACGCACACACACAGATGCACACATACATACACACACATACGTACACACCCTCACACATACATACGGTTGCTCTCACACACACACACACACCACAAGGACGATCAAAACAACACATACACACTCAGACAAAGAGATATACGCACACTCAAACACACATATACACATTCCACAATAAACTCTGGGAACAATAAAAACGGCACACACACACACACACACGCACACATACACACACGGACACAAACACACATATATACACACACACATAGAGATGTGCACAAAACCAGTCCCAAAAAACCAGTGACCCATGACAAACTGTCACAGACAAACTGTCACCAGACCAACCAAAAATAAAAAGAATCTTCTATTAACTCTTCTTCCTCCCTCCCCCCAGCTAGCCAGTCATACTGTCTCTTAAGACAGTAAAAACATTCCCTCAATATACACAAGAGAAAAAGCCAGGTCAGTTCCTCCTCAACTTTATTCGATTATCAAAGAATATGTATAAAAATATGTATATGTATTGTTTCCATATATGTATTTTTCATACACTGTTTTTAACAATTTCACCTTAATATCAGAGAATGTGTGACAATCAGTATGTAACACTACAAAGTTCATACTTTAAATATATTTTATCATCAAAGAATGTATATATGCATTTTAATACTCAAACTGATTTTTAACATTTTTTATTATTCTCAAAGACTTTTGATAATCTTTTTCTAAAAAAGTGAAACCGGTTAAGTAAATAAATATTTAAAAAAATAAGTGCATTTTCA
>NC_142954.1:24288054-24303054 GCF_046866305.1 Octopus bimaculoides
GGAACAGGACATATCATGCTATCTATGTAAATTCCTCATGAATGCAACAGATGAAAGCAATTTCCAAAATGCTGTTCAACGAAATTATTCTTCTTGGTATTTCATGATGACGCTGCGGAGGATTTTGGCTTTTGGTTTTTTTGGTTCTAATAAGAATTAGTGTGTCTCTATGTGTTCATGCGTATGCATACACATACGCACACATATACCCACAGACACACACGCACACATAAATATATATATATCCTCACACACACATATATAGATATATAAACATACATTCATATATATACATATATATATATATATATATATATATATATATATATATATATATATATATATATATACATACATATAGATATATGTGCATATATACATATGAATATATATTTATATTCACACAAACATAAATACTCAATGAAGACAGTAGGTGTTGATGTTATTACTCCTGTCTTGGAAGACACTTAGAAGCCACACCGCCATGACTCATGACTCTACACAGTCTCGCCTTGTTTGTCCTTCCATTTATTATTACTATTATTTTTGTCTTCTTTTTGTATATTTTCCTTCTCTGCCGTACTGTAGATCATTCGGCATTGTTTAATTCATTCTGTGTAGTTCTTTGTACCTTTTTCTCCGAAGACAAGTTTTCTGACAAGGAAATACAATATATATTAATGATTATCTCAAATCAGACAACTGTAACAAACCAATATTTCAAAGCTATTTGCCATTTGACATTTGCTGATGAACAACTCATCAAATATATTAGAGTTATTTTCCAAACGGGTTCCTACTTGTGTTTTCCTCTTACTTGTTATAGAAATATGGGACTTTTTTCAGTTATATAGACGTATTTTCTAACTTATAATAATGTACGTATGTATGCATATACAATATATATATATTTACATACACACATAAACACACACAAACACAGACATATATATATATATATATATATATATATATAGGGAGAGAGAGAGAGAGAGAGAGAGAGAGAGAGAGAGAGAGAGAGAGATACGCAAACACACGAATATACATATATACGTGGGCATATATCTATAAATAAATATATATATATGCATATTATATATATGCATATATACATACGTATATGTACATACATCTATACGTATGTATGCATATGTGGGCACAGGACGTCATGAAACGGGTACAACAAAAATGTACGAAGCACGAATACATGGAACTTATTCTTTCGAATAACGAAAGACACACATGAAAAGCAAAACAAGCAATATAAAGAACGACCCTTGCATAGTTGTTGGCAGTTTGCTCAAAATACGAGACTGTTATTATATGTTTGAACGTCACGCATCCTCTTCCAAGAAAGTTTTATCTACCCCTCTCTCTCTGTGTCTATATATATATATATATATATATATATATATATATATATATATAACTGAAAGTACACACACATATATATATTTCTTTATTTTATTTATTTATGTGTTTCAGCCAAGTGGCTGCGGTCATGCTGGTGCACCACCGTGATTTTCACGTTCCTTGCATGGCTCTTCTCCCCCACCTGACATGGTCCAATCAAAAGTTTTGATGGCACATCTGGTGTATAAGAGAATTTGACACAGCTGCCCTAAACTGCGTCTCATTACGAGCCATTGGTTCGTCTGGTATCGTGGAGAGGAAAGCGTCAAGTTTTGTCTTGAAGACCTCCGCATCCATGTCTTGCATGTCTCTCAAATGTTTTGGCAGGGCATTGAAGAGCTGAGGTCCTCTGAAACCGAGGCTGCTGCAGTATCTCGTTCTTATGTGAGATGCAGTGGACGGTACCTTTGGCACCATGCAGTGGCGACCCGTGCGGGCATTCCTGTAGTACTTGATACCAAAGTTTGGCACCAGTCCTTCCAGTATTTTCCATATGTATATTATTACATACCTCTCCCGACTGCGCTCCAGGGAGTAGAGACCTAGTGCCTTCAGTCGCTCCCTGTAGTTCATCTGTTGGACTGTGGCGATCTTTTTTGTATAGTGCTGCTGAATTGCCTCGAGTTCTGCTGTCCGCTTAACACTGTGTGGTGACCACAACTGAGAGCAATAGTCTAGGCGGCTCAAAACAAATGTCTTCCATAGAATCAACATGACTTTTTGATCCCTTGTACGGAAAGTCCTCAGTATCCACCCCGCCAGTTGTCTGCACCTTGCTGTCAACTTGACAATGTGCATGTGAAATGATGCATCACTACACATGTTGATGCCCAGATCTCTCACTGTTTGTGGTTCTGGGATTGCAGTACCTCCAGGCCCTGTGTATGCCAGTTGGGAGGTAGTTGTGGTCTTGTAGCGCAGTACTTGAAATTTGTTTGCATTGAACTGCATATTATTTTGCTCTGCCCACTCATATATTGCATTTAGGTCATTCTGCAGGCTTACAATATCATCAGGATTCTTTATTGCCTGAGATATCTTTGTGTCATCAGTATAGCTAGTGACAGTGGCTCTCCGAGTGACCGTGGGCATGTCCAGAAGGGCCACTATGAACAGTAGTGGCCCCAGAACAGTTCCCTGTGGAACACCGCTCAATATTTGTGTTTCCCTAGATAGTTCTCCTTTGGCTGCAACTGTCTGACTTCTACCATTCAGGAAGTCATGCAGCCACTCTCCTAATTTACCAGCTATGCCAAGGTTTCGCAGCTTGTGACATATCAAGCCATGATCAACTTTGTCAAAGGCTTTTGCAAAGTCGAGATATATCACATCAACATTTGAATGGTCAAGTAGCTGCTTCAGGACCCAGTCATAATGCTGCAAGAGCTGCGTGAGGCAGCTTCTACCTGGACGGAAACCATGCTGGGTCTCATTCAGCAAGTCATTTTCTTCTAGGAACGCAATCAATCTCCTTCTGACAATTCGTTCCATGACTTTGCTAATATGGGAAGTCAGAGAGATGGGCCTGTAGTTTCCAGCCTCTGCTCTGCTTCCACCTTTATGGATAGGACATATGGTGCCTTCCTTCAGCTTTTTGGGAAGTTTACCATTTGCAAGGAAACTCTGGAAGAGTATCCGGAGTGGTCCTGCTAATTCTTGTTTACACGACTTTAAGAGGACAGCTGGGAAACCATCGGGGCCAGTTGCCGAATTTGAGCTCATTTCATTTATGGCAGCTATCACATCTTCCTCTTCAATGTCGATGTAGGCAATGGATGCAGTCCCCTTCTGCTGAGTGCTATTGTCAAAGAAATCAGCTGGGTTCTTTATCTGCATGTGACTCAGAGGAGAAGTGAAGACACTCTTGAATTGTGTACTGAGCACTTCACTTATCCATGTGGGATCTGCAGTCAGTGAGCCATTAGGCAGGAATAGGGGTCCTATCTTTTACTGTACCGTAGCAGTCTCCTTTGCAAATCTATAGAAAGCCTTGGGGTTTGTTTTTATGCTTTCTACTGCTCTCTTTTCCTTCTCTGCTCTCTCCTTTTCATGGGAGAGTTTAATTTTGTTTTCTATTTCTAACAGTGTTAGTTTTAATATATATATGTAGAAAACGAAAAGTATATATATGCATATATATATACTTATACGTTTATATATATATATATATATATATATATATATATATATATATATATATATGTGTGTGTGTGTGTGTGTGTGTGTGTGTGTGTGTGTGTGTGATAGAGAGAGAGACAGAGAGAGAGAGAGACAGAGAGAGAGAGAGAGTGTATTAGTCTTCCATAGAGATGCTGTATAACTTCAATAGATCATCAGAAAATAGTCAAAATAGGAAGTTAATATAAACAGGATTCAGCACTAAATCAACCAGGAACCAAAAACTAAAAATAAAAGAAAATAAATATCCAACAAATATGTATACAAACTAAATATCGAAAATAAAAGAAAAATTTATTCAAATATGGTATTAACAGTTAAAATGGTGTGAATAGCTAAAATATTAGAATTACGTTTATTTAATGAATGCATCAATTTCAAAATGAGTTTTTCCACATTTAGTTTACCTACCTTACTCATTTGGAGTCTACATATTCGTATGTATGCATAGACACGAACACACACACACACACACACACACACACACACACACACACACACACACACACACACACACACACACACAAGCATATGTATATTATATATATTTCTGTGTGTTAGAATAAGTAGTTGGCTTCCAAAGAAGTTCTGGGGTTGATATATATATATATATATACACACACACACACACACACACACACACACACACACACACACACACACACACACACACATATATATATATATATATATACACATACAGTGAAGGCGCATGGCTCAGTGGTTACTGCGTCGAGCTTACGATCGCTATGTTGTGAGTTCAATTCCCGGACCGAGCTACGTGTTGTCTTCTTGAACAAAACACTTTATTTCACGTTGCTCCAGTTCACTTGTCACTGGTGCCAAGCTGTATCGGCCCCTTGGATAACGTCGGCGGCGTGGAGAGGGGCGGCTGGTACGCAGGGGCGACTGCTGGTCTTCCATAAAAACAACGCTAGGTTTTGCGTTCACTAGTGAGGCGACTTTCCACCCAGATTTGTACCCTCTCAGGTGCACCCATGGTCACCTCTCAAGTGCACCCATTGCCATTTGTTCGCAACGGAGTCGAGTTAATATATTTATACATATATATATGTATATACACAAATGTATAAACATACATATATATACACACATGCACATTTCTAGATACATGATTTTGTGTGTATAAGCATAGAAACACACACGTACCCACAGTTGGCCGTACACTCGATACACGGATGTCCACTCATTATTCATTGACTTCTTTCTAATACTCCATCACATACAGCATACATCTCATTAAGCTGTATAGCACCAGGGTTAGCCATTCTTCATATCATCATCCTACTCCTCCCCAAAATTATAATCACCATCATCACCATTACTTCCTCTAACAGCAACAACAACACCAGCAACAGTCTCAAATTTTTTTGTTGATTCGTTGAAAAATTTTATTACTTTTCTTTCTGTTCGTTATACATTCATTTATTATTTCTTCATTTACTTATTTGTTTATTAATATGTTATTCTTGGTTCTTCTGCGAAGAAGAATTTTAAAATTATAGCGTCATTATAAATATGCTGTCGATGGATTGGTAAATTGAGACAAAGTTCATCTAATAAGTTTAACAGGTTTGCGAAGAGCATTTCTGAATTAGACGGGGCGAGAAATTGGATTGCTCTTCAAAAAAAAAAAAATAAATAATATAAATAAAATATGTATATATGTTATATCTCCAACTAACTGAACATTATCATATCATTAAGTTTATAAAAATAGATATACGTTTAATATGTGCGTCTTAGATTGGAATTGTAACTTTCAGCATCTAAAACTGGTACTCCGTTGGTTGTGATGACGATGGTTCTCGTTCTTCCGATCAACGGAACAACCTGCTCGTGGAATTCATGAGTGCTTCAGACACTCATACATTTCTTAACGTAGTTATAAGAGAGATTCTGCGCAACACAGAATGGGACAATACTGACAAATTTTAAAGGCGGCGTGCTGGCAGAATCGTTAGTACGCCGGGCGGAATTCTTAGCGGTATTTCGTCTGCCGCTACGTTCTGAGTTCAAATTCCGCCGAGGTCGACTTTGCCTTTCATCCTTTCGGGGTCAATTAAATAAGTACCAGTTACGCACTGGGTTCGATGTAATCGACTTAATCCGTTTGTCTGTCCTTGTTTGTCTCCTCTATGTTTAGCCCCTTGAGGGCAATAAAGAAATAAGAAACGTTAGCATGCTGGGCGAAATGCTGCTAAGCATTTCGTCTGTCTTTACGTTCTGAGTTCGAATGCCGCCGAGGTCGACTTTGCCATTCATCCTTTCTAATTCGATAAATTAAGTACCAGCTGCGTACTGATGTCGATCTAATCGACTGGGCTCCTCCGCCAAAATTCCGGTCCTTGTGTCTAGTTTAGAAAAGTATATATATATATATATATATATATATATATATATATATATATATAAACTAATACACCTGTATGTGTGTGTGTGTGTGTGTGTATATATATATATATATATATATATATATATATATATATATATATATATATATATATATATATTAAACCAATACACCTGTTTGTTGTATACACACCTTCCTTCTTGTTTTGTTTGTTTTTTTGTAAATTCCAACTATATATATATATATATATATATATACTGCAGTCCAGGTAAAGAGTTCGTTTACTGCGTTTCATTGACGTTTCTCAACCTGAGGATATATAAGGATGCACATAAACAGCTACGTGATAGTAAAGGGCTGATTCTATTGCCTCAGTAACAACCTGGGAATGTTAATATTATATCTTCTTTAAATTTATCGGCGATAGAAATTTCTGGTAATATTTTGTGATTGTATGATGAATGTCATATGATCCACCATGCAATGTATTTTCCGCTTCTTGAAGCTGTAGAGATTTATCCTTTTAAAATTGTATTCTTTTGTTCTGTGATTCCTTCCTGATTTTTATGCTGTTTTTTTTTTTACTAAGTTGCAGTTATTGCTAGATAGACAATATGATTCATGGTATGCTATGATTAAATACGAGTCAGTCGTAATAATTGTGTCTGTTTTTTTTTTTTTAAGGGATAGTGGCTTTATTTTTACATTCGTGATTCATTTAAATCTGCAGGGTGTGTTGTGAGTGATATTTAGTTGCTAAGTCCATCAGTTACAATCCATTGCAGCTTAATGGTTCTGTAAACTGATTCACATCTCAGCATTTTTATATCCGAAAAAAAAAAAACGGATGAATAGCAAATGCCATGACACTTGTATTTCTTGTGGTACCTGTGGTAGGGGGGGGGAAGATAAATTACGACTTCCCTGCTTATTAAGCAAACGTTATAAAATGAAGAGTATCGTTGTATCGGATTATCTATCCATAAACTGGAAACATTTTATGATATTTCTATAAACTGGATACAGTAAAAGACTTCCTTGGAGCAGATGACGTAGTGCATTTTAATATAACCTCGTTCCTCACAAATTTCTTGTTTATTACCAATGCCAAGTTCACCTTCTACGCTTTGCGCTAGGCGTTCACCTCGAAGAGAGTTTTAACCGGTTATCAAGAACATTTTATTAACATTCGATTAAGCTAATCTTTTTATCGAATCCCTGTTGTATATATCGAGGATTCACAGACGTGCAGAAGAAGGATAATGAGTGTCATTATATAATTTCTACTACTTATGTGGGATACGGTGTCTTCTACTATATTCATCGGGAATTATAATTGAATGTCTTATTTGCGTTATGGTATCTTAAGATATAACACCTTAGCACTGGTTATATTTAGTTCATATCTTTAATACTCTAATGCATGCCAATACGCTCAAGACATTTCACAATATTTAGGAAGGATTATCAACTCTAGGAAAGAATCTGATCTGATTCCCTATATCCCTTCACTATGTTTTCCGATTCCAATTCCATTAGTAGAATAAATGATAATGTGAAATCCCACAAAAATATAATGATATTTCAAATTGTAAATCCGTTTTGCTGTCCTTGGATTTCGTATCGGTGTAATGGGAGATCAAAATATCTATTACAACATATCGTCATATGCGTTATATATTTAAGCATATCGGAGGCAAATACTATTGAAACAGACTTACTTAATGATTACATCCGTTTCAATAGCTATTTTCTTGAACAGTGGTTCTCAAACGTAATTTGTTAGGAATCCTTTTTTGGTTTTCTAAGATTCAAACAACTAATGGCTATCTTTGGCAGAGAAGACTCGACAATTTTCATTTGTCACATGACATTAATAAAAGAAAACTTCTCTTTGAGAGAAAGTTTATTCACATGAAAATATCAGAATAAATGAAATATTTATCTTATGCTTGTGACAGTCATTGGGTTGTAGACACACAGGTGTACCCTGTCGAACAGATCCAATCAGGTACTTGTTTTGAAATCTGGCAATCTATATAAGAATCCATTACCGAACAGATCAGTGATAGGGACATAAGCAAAATAACACTGGTTGCCAAGTAGTGGCAGGAGACATAAGCAAAACCACGCATGGAAGATTGGGAATGTCTGTTCTACTATGGCCTCGGACCGACTAAAGCTTTGTGAGTGGATTTGGTAGACTTCAACTGAAAGAAGCCCGTCGTATATATACATGTGTGTGTGTGTATGTGTGTTTGTCCCATAACATCGCTTGACAACTGAGGCTTGTGTGTTTATATCCAGGTAACCTAGCGGTTCGGCAATAGAGACGGATGGAATAAGTGTTAGGCTTACAAAGAATAAGTCATGGGGTCAATTTTCTCTGCTAAAGGCGGTGGTCCAGCATTCATACTATATATATATATATATATATATATATACACACACACACACATATATATATATATATATATATATATATATATATATACACATATAAATATAAATATATATATATATATATATATATATGGCTTGATAGTAAATCCTTGCAATAAAAAAAATAGAAAAATAGTTTCGGGCTGTCTTTTCTAGATATCTGGAGACCAAAATGATATATAACTTATGTAGAGGGCAATGTGTATTAGTACGCAGCAAATAACTACACGTGATTTATCTCGACAGAAATCCTTCATTGAAGTCTTTTCGATACGATAGAACAAATACTGGAGACATCAGTGTTCCGTTCATCCCAGATGTTTCAGCCACGTTATTTTGTGTCTCTCTAATCGATATACCTGTATTCTATTTGACGTTAGTGTAGCTTCTATTGATATTTCGCCATGTGACATTTTCCTATTAATTTCCCCATATTTCTCTTGTTATTATTATAATTTTTCGATTTTTTAAATATTATATTCCTGTATGTTAGTTTGCCCCGTTTCAATTTATTTATCTATTTGCTCTGCTAAACTTTACGTGTGTCCCCAAAGTATCTGAAGATAGACGCCCGTGTAACAACAAAATCAAATTCCATTTCTGTATTTCATATATGATTGAACATTGAAACAATTTCGAAACAGTCTTTTTTTTTTTTAATTTATTTTCTTATATATATTTTGTTTGATTTTCATTTTTAATGAGTTTACTAGGGATGGATAACAAATATTGACAGGTAAGCGAAATGGAATATTGTGAAGTAAACAACTCCCAGCAACAAGAATTAGCAGCGTGAAGTTAAGTTAATAGGGTTGATACGGATGAACAGATAATGACAGATTAGGATGCAATGTTGGTAGAGGCTTATCTCTCACTTGATGTTGTTACATGGTTGTTGTTGTAGTTGTTTTATTCTCTCGTGATGTTGGCGTTGGTAGTAGGGGAGGGGGCGTTTGCGTTTTTGTATTTATTCAGCTGATTCTCTCTCAGACCTAATCCAGAAGACTTGCGATCACAGGTGTTCCTATCATAAACAATTCTACTTTTGTTTCACTCATAGTTTATCCAGGAGAAAAATGTCCAATGCGACCCAACCCCTTATTTTTCATATTGTTATTTAATGCCAATAGCATGCCACAGATTCAAAAGTGTTTTATACAAGCTGTACTCCAGTACTGATATTTCCGGCATAATCTGCCATGGATATAATATCGAATACAGTTTTCTGTGTGATGACTAAGGCATTGGTAGTCATGCTCTTTGTAGGTAAGTTTCTGTTTTTCCTTGAGAAAGACCCAGCAGTCGTTTCCCACAAACTTCTGCTGATTAATAGCAGTTTATGTTTAGTGTCCGAAGCTCTCCTAAGCTTACCTTCACGGGACAAGGGCCAGTTAATCCTACAAATGACATCGGGGAGTGTCCACATACTGCAGGTGTTTTGTGACGCACCGAAAGGTGCCATGATTGTTCGAGCTCCGAATTCCATAACCACAACACGACCTAGAAGTACATCCATAATCAGTGACTAGGAGTATACTCCAAACTGCTGTACTTCCGCGTTGGAGATCACAAACAGATTTTGTGAAATATCTTTTCAGATTCAATAACCTTTTTAGAGACAATTTGATCCTCACTTCAACCTCTATCAAGGGACTAATAATATAAGTCGTTCCTTCCATCGTCTATCACATTAGACACAGTACACCTTGGAATACTTCATGCAAGATATCTTTGTTGCTAATGTACAGTACCAAGAAGACCTTTCGTCTCAGGTGCCCTGGACATGACCATCATGACTAACGTTTCGCCACATAAACAAGAAGCACTACTTGTGCCGTCAGGCGATTAAGATGAGCTGCAACTTTATCATAAGGGCTATGATTAAAGTTAATTCTACGAAGGTTACCATGTTTTATTTTAAATACATTGTCTTTATGTTTACTTCATCCAATATCTTCTTTCTTGAAATGGTTTCCTTCAACGTCGAAGTCAGCGTCTGCGGCAAAGCTCTCTAATCGAATTTAATTCAGCCGTGATCTACAGAATTAATTTTAAGTATTGCGTATCTACATCTATAGAATACAATCCGTTTTACCAGTTTTAAGACGCCGACGATAAACAGTTATCTATATTTTGCATCAGACTTGGAAAGTTGGTCAAAGCATAACAACAAGGTATACTATGTCTAACAAAACCTTCAGCAATTGAAGATAGGTGGAATGAAGATTTAGCAGCGGAGGTTACTCAGACAGATTTGCAGACAAAAGTACCAAACCTCTCCTACCCACGGATTTACACTGGACCCATCTTCTGATTGGAAATCGCTTCAATATACCACGACGTCTAAAAAACTTTCGAACTTTTCCACTTTTGTAAACCTCCTTTATCATCCTTTTTTACCTTACTTTCCTTCACCTACCGTCTCTTCGTACTCTGGATGTTCCTAATCTGTCTTCTCTAATCTGCACCTATTACTTTGTATTCTTCTCCCTCCCTTTCTTTTCTCCTCTCCCTGTCACCCCATTTCTCCCTATTGTCCCATCTTCCTTTTTGCTTTGTTTTTTTCTCCCATCTCGATCACCAGCAGTCTACCTCCCACACACAGCCCCTCGTTCCCGATCACCGTTTGTTATCTCCTCCTTTCTTAGCTCTCCTGAAATAAGAATTTCTAACTTCCGGTCAGTCATTGTTATGATCGGCCATTATTATGATTGACCGTTGACTGAACACTATTCAATTTTTTTTCTCCGTGTTTTTCTCCTTGTCTCCGTATTCTTTCTGTTGAAGAGCGTAGCTCGAAACGTCAAAGACATTCCGTATTCCCGAGCGTCATACTAATATATAATTTTGTTATTTACACCACCTGTCCTCGTCTGTTGTTATTTTTTGTATATTCTCCCATATATATATATATATATATATATATATATGTGTGTGTGTGTTCATATGTATGCATGTGTATATATATACGTTTTGGGATTTGGTTTGCAGGATTCTTTATGTGAGTTCGAGTGTGTTGAAGCATATTCTGTTGTGTTTGCGGAGAGTCATTCTCTTTTTGTGCCTAATAATTTAACACACTCACCGGTAAAATTTCCACTCATTTACTTATTTATTTTTCAAAAATTTTCCTTGCGTCTTGCAAGTAATATTGTTGTATGTTTGTATATAATTATATATTTACAAGGATATTTATTGCTATAAACACATCCATATCCTTGGGTGTGTTTATAATAATGTAGGTACGAATATATTCATAACAACGTAGAATTGTTGCGTTTTCAATAATCCAAATACAAGTGTGTAGATATGCCAGAGTGTATATAATTCTTTTTTTTTGTTTCTTAAATTTAGGTGGAAAAGCAAAATCTTCGAAACGATTTGATTGGTCGATCTAATCTACCCCAGTATTTAAATACTATTTTATTTTATTGAACCCCAGACGGCTGGATACTACCGGGGATTTGAACACAGGACGCAAAAAGCCATATGGGACACAGTAAGGCAATTTTTCAACGTCTCAGCATTGCTGCGATTGAAAATATGGATATGAATGTTTATATAAAATTATTAGTACGAGTGTACATACATGCATATATATATATATATATATATATATATATATATATATATATATATATATATATATATATATATGATAAAATGATGTACATATGTCCTTATATAATACAATAGATTTATATATGCTGGTTTAATCCTGTATGTGTTTTGCTACAACGTTGCAACATATTTTTGTGTCCGTATAAACCACGTTCTATTGGAAGACCAGAAATTATTCTCCAGGCGTCAACTTTGTACCATTATGTAAATAAGTTTATAAGTAGACATATTCTTGTTTACATTTTTATAAATAGCTTTCTCTGACTATCATCTATAGTTGAAAGTGAGGATGTATTAATCGATTGCTTGTGAAACCAAGCTGCCTAAGAAAGTCCTCGAGGTTGTATTTTCACGACCGGACAACATAGATACAGCTACGGTCCCTACCTAATATTTACGCACAAAAATACGACAAGGACAGACTTTACGTCAAGAACATTGCAATACAATGTGAACAAAAATATTGTAAATACTCAAGTTGTATAGATTTGCACTTAATCGTGTATTAAAATATCACCATTGTAATAAAAGTAGCAGAAATATGGTCATCCAATGAAAATTAGCCGGAAGTGGGGTAGTGATGTGCAAACAGTACCAATAATATTGCAGTACCAATAATATTGCAGTACCAGAGCGATAATTACGAACAAAATAAACATTCAAGCTGTTGCTTACCATCTCTTGTTCAACTTATCTTTCCTCGTATAATCCTTAGAACTATAAATGTGAGGCCAAAAATTCGAGTGAGTGGCTAGTCGATTAAATCGCCCCCAGTACTTATTTAAAAAAAAAGCTCAAAGGGCCAAAGGCAAAGTTAACGTCGGTGTAATTTTAATCCCCAGCTTAAAAACAAGCAAAATGCTGCTAAGCATTTCGCCCGGCGTTGCAAATTAGTCTGCTGGCTCGCCATCATAAACACATTCACATAATACTCTAATTTATTGTAAGCACAAGGCATGAAGTTTAGTAGGAAGGGCTAATCGATTTCATTGACCCTGGTACCTAAGACGAACTTATCGATCCTGAGAGGATAAGAGGCAACGTAAAAAAGACCGAATGCCGCCAAGTTCTGTTAATTCACCGACACAAGCATATTTATGTAATAGCACCATGATAAATAGGCTATTCCAATATACTTAAGCATTTTCATCTGTCTTTAGGCTCTGAATTCAAACTCCGCCGATGTCGACGTTGCCCTTCATCCTTTCTGGGTCGATAAATTAAGTACCAGTTGCGTACTGGATTCGATCTTATCGACTGTCCCCTCCCGCAAAATTTCGGGCCTCGTGCCTCGTGCCTAAAGTTAAAAAGAACATACTTAAGCATTTGTAGGTATGATCCAAAACCTTAAATCTAAGGACTTAAAATCCACGTTGCACCTGGATGTTACATGCAACGCAGAATAATCCCCCGTGCAACACTGCTGGGCGCCTCGTTTGGTGCAGCTGAATACCCAAGCCATGCAGCTTGATTCTCCTTTCAGTGTACCAACATACTTCTTTCAATAAACAATTTAGTACCAACGCTGTACTAAAAAACCCCCGATAGTACTAGACATAACAAAAAAACTCCATACAACAGGTTCTGTATACGAGAAATAAGCTACGATAAGATTTATCACTGAACTCTTAAATGACGTTCTTTAAACACAACACACGAATTATATGAATTAAACACTAGAAGCTATTAAACATAATAATTTGGAACAAAGTAATCGATCCGGATTACACACAATAAAATAATGCTTTATTAATTGTTAAAGACTATTATAGATACCTATAAGTCGACTTCACTATGTGAGAGGATGATGTTTATAAAACATTGACCATTTAAGCATAAATATGTAAGGTGTGGAAGAGAGTGACAGAGAGGAAGCTGGTGAGTGTACGAGGAAGAGAGCGAAGGAGAAAAAGAAAGATAGAGTGAAAGAGCGGGAGCGAGGGAGAGGTAATAATGGTAGCCAAGAAAACATGCATAAATAATGAGAGAAACTATTAGAATATCGATGTACTTTGGAATTACATGTAACACATCATCACTTGGGAATAAGGAAGTTCATTCCCCTCATCGTCATCATTAGTATCATCACCGTAGTGGTGACAAGTATCGTTTTTGCCCTCGTCCTCGTCATCATAGTCACCATCTCTGTCAGCGTCGCCAGTGCCGTCGTATTCGTCAACAACAGCACCAGCACCCCCGCCACCACCACCGGACACACCACCACCACCACCACCGCCGCCCACATCACTGATATTCTTTATCTCATCTTTTTCCTTCTGTATCCATATATGTATATGTGTGTGTGCATGTGTATGTGTGTATATATATATATATATATATATATATATATATATATATATATAGATTGATAGATAAATAAATATATATATATATATATGTATATATATATGTATATATAAGTATTCATTCAGAATATACATACGTACATACATATATATATATATATATATATATATAGATTGATAGATAAATAAATAAATATATATGTATATATATATGTATATATAAGTATTCATTCAGAACATATATATATATATATATATATGTTCTGAATGAATACTTATATATACATATATATATACATATATATTTATTTATTTATCTATCAATCTATATATATATATATATATATATATATATATATATATATATATATATATATATATATATGTATGTACGTATGTATATTCTGAATGAATACTTATATATACATATATATATACATATATATATATATATATTTATTTATCTATCAATCTATATATATATATATATATATATATATATATATATATATATATATACGCACAAAAAATAATATAAAGAAAACATAAATAAAATATAAAGATAAATGAAATAAGACCAAAAAATGAATTAAAATGAAATAAAATAAATATAAGCATAAAACCAGCTAGACAATTATTTTCCTTTGAATATAAATTTCCTTCTTG
>NC_142954.1:24313054-24370288 GCF_046866305.1 Octopus bimaculoides
CGGGCCCGTTGTCTAGAGTAGAAAAGAATATAATATGTATCTTTAGGGCGTCAATTCGGCAATATCATTTCCACGTCGGACAAAATACTTAGTAACATTTCGTTCAAAATCCACCAAGATCGTCTTTGCTTTTCCTTCTATCAGGATCGATAAAATAAGTAGTAACTGAGCAATAGTGTCAATAAAATCGATTTACCCATCCCCCGAGATGACTGGCCTTGTGCCAAAATTTGAAACCAATATCATATCAATATTATTGATAATATTTCTTAAAGTATTCATGCACGTACTTCTGTAATTTCTATACCGAGCAGTTTCGATTTTAAAATAACTACATTGAAATATATCATTATTCTAACTATATCTAATTATCATTTCAAGAAATACCTCATAAAAGATTTATGCTAGCATTGAGGAAATATAAGCTCATATTTACTTACTAATAAATCTTTAATGTAACTTCGTCCATTTTCATTAGAATTTTTTTCTCCAAGTGCAAATAGGCACAACACGGTATTCTAAGATTAGATAAGAATACACGTATATTTTATTATGTAACTAGATAAAACTACATATAAACCCATTGGTTTATAGATTAAAATACATGAGATGCTATCACAGCCATAAAATATTTTACTCCAAGGTATAACTGGGGTTTTAGAAATGATATGTATTTCAAATTTGAGTGTGTGTGTGTGTGTGTGTGTGTGTGTGTGTGTGTGTGTGTGTGTGTGTGTGTATATATATATATATATATATATATACCCGCGGGTATATGGCGTAGTGGTTAAGAGCGTGGGCTACTAACCAAAGATTCCGAGTTCGATTCCAGGTAGTAACCTGAATAATAATAACAATAACAACAACATCGAAAATTACCTTACGAATGAAAATCTAGGTTCGAAATTTCACCAAGACACCTGATGAAGCCTGGAGGGTACCTAAGCTGAAACGTTGTGTTAACAACAAAGAAGATGAGGAAAATTATCCGTCAAATGTAAATACTGTCAATTTGTTTGTTGATAAAGACATTTCTCCATTTTCTGCTTAATTTGAATATATATATATATATATATATATGTATATATACACACACAAAAATAAGAAGAATGACCAACAAAAGTGGACTCCTATATGCTAGAAATAGATGCCGAATCATCTAACCACGAAAAAAAATGTTCTCAGTAAAAAAATTAGCGACACAACAGACTGTAAAAGGGCAAGACAAATGAAATCTGTTGTGTCGCTAAATTGTGTCGTAGTTAGATGATTCGGCATCTATTTCTAGCATATAGGAGTCCACTTTTGCTGGTCATTCCTCTTATTTTTGTATGTAACATAACTTTAATCTTCGGATTAATATCAATTTCTACCCTCATTAAAAAATTTATATATATATATATATATATATATATAAATGATATCATTACATCTAAATGGTAATGCAATAGTGGCTTTCTTCCGTTATGTTATATTACTAATTCTTGAGAAACTATACATGAAATGATTTCTAGTTTATTTTTTACCCGCGATGATCAAACTGGAGATTTGAATTTGAGCTAAACGTTTCTACATATGTATATTTCAGCTCATTTTTAGTGCTATTGGTAATACCTAGCTCCAGCATTCCTGTTATATGAACGGAACGTAGCATGCAAACGGGAGACACTATCAAGCCCGAGTTATTTTCATCGAAAACCTGCATAAAATTAACGGTCAGGGAAGAGTTCAATACGACTTTGTTTGCCTCCAATGCCATAGATTAGTTCATGTTTTGGGGCGAATGCATTCGTTGTTTAGAGAGTGGGTTCGCCCTGCGCTAATCCTTTCTTCACTTATAAAACTTCAGACATGGAATCACTTTATATTTAATATTTCTATCACAGTCGTGGCTAAACATTTTGGCGAATAGGTTGAAAATTAGAATTTTTATATTAAATTCCTAAAATTATATTCAATTTGCAAAATATTATTACTTTGTCAAACGTGTGGTACATCGGCCTGAAAATTAGAATTTTCATATTAAATGCCCTTGGTTCTATTTGGTCGGAGAGTATATTGGGGAAACCAATTTTAATTTTAAAAAAAAATGTCCCAATCATTTGGCCACAATTGTATGTGTTGTATGCTATGGCTGAATGTAGCTAAAATAGGTACATCACACAATGAAGCATTCTATGATGGAATAAAGAAAATTGTCGGTGTGTGTTTGTACAGTTGTGTGTGTGGTAACTCTCAGAACACCCGACGCAGTAGATGCTCACCACCAGCATATGCTTAAATGTGCAAAAGTGTGGAGATCCGTAGCCGGACTGAAGAGACACAACATTGCTACTTTAAGGCAAGAAAGAAGCGATGGCATTGTTCGAAATCGGGTTGCAGCTACTAGGTATAATCCTTAATTACAGAAGGAATAAATTCATTCGTAAGAGAGAGATTAAATAATGTGAATTGTTAAGCAGATATATTGAACGACTCCGTATGAGCCTCTAGAATTTTATCGGAAAAGTATTTTATAGTATTTTTGTTGTTTCTGTTGTTTCTTTATAAGAGAACAGACAAAATATAGTTTCCTTTGCAGAATCATGTTATTTCATTCATTCGCTTTTGTTTTGTGTTTTGCAATGTGTAATGTTATATTTACGACACGTAAATAAGATTAATCCGATATCCGTATCGAACTCTATCAATTATTTGGATCCCATAATTCGCATAAAATGTTTCCTTGCAACCAGCTTTCGCACAACTCCCTTTTCCTATCTGCATTTATTTGATCGACGTCCATCAACCTAATTTAAATTGAACACTTAACATGGCGTTAAATGAATTGTGGTTTGACGCTTCACGTTTGGAATGACCATTTTCTGTTCGTTTTGAAGGGACCACTTAATTTGATTATACACGATATTACCTTCTCTTCGGTAACTCTTCAACTGTCCACACAAATTCCAATATAGCTCAATTAACCTTCCAGTTGTCAGGGTGCCTTCGACATTAACATTCTAATAATGTGCGGCTTTCAGAAAATTAAGTTTTATTTGCCAAATCTAGGCACGTTTCCTCTACAAGTTTCGTCAAAGGGTGTGAAGAAATCTAGAAAAACGTGTCAGTAAAGAGAAAATAAAATACAATAGCAAAATAAAATAAATGTAAATGAGCATATATATTTTTTCTTTTTTTTTTTTTACTTTCATCTTCTTCAGAAAGAATGTTTAACGACATCACAAATATTAACTAACTTGAAACATTCAGATCTAAAGAGATTATTTAAAACATCATTAAAATATCTAATGAACAAATTTGCCATTTGACACTTTTATTCAGCAAAATCTTCATCCTAATCTTTCAAACGAAATAACACCCGTTGTTGCCTGACTCTCTGCAAACAGCTACGACAACTGGTACGCTGTTGCTCAATCGTATTTTACTCTTTCAATTGTTTTTCTTCTCGCGTTAGTCACTGGGCTATGCTATGCTAGGGTTCTGCCATAATGCAGTAGCATGAGATCAAATTTGGAACTGATATCTAAATGTGTCAGCATCAATTTTAAAATTCATCCAAGCCTTTGCCCCTCCCCCCCCCCATGCTCTCCGACCACTACAACAATCAGACTCGAAAAACAAAACAACATTACGGCACCACTACTTCACCTCAACCGGTCCACCTCCCTTTAATAGTACACCAAAATACATCAATACATACAGATCCCATAAAATTCAAAAGTTCTCTGGACAAATTTCTCCAAAAAATCCCCGACCAACTTCCGACACCGGATTGTTAGACTGGGCCATGGTGTTCCAAATATGACGGAGGTGTGAATCACGACCTAAAAAGATTTCACTAGGTGGTGCTATTAAGTTAGATATGGCTATATATATATATATATATATATATATATATATATATATATATATATATATTCATATAAAAATATTTTGCTGAGCGGCCTTAAATTTGGCGCGTGTCAAAATAACAAACGAGTGAAAATGTGTGTGAATGTGTGCGTGTGCATGTATATATTTATGAGTGTGTTTGTGTGTGATATGTTCCTAAGTGTTTCGAAATATCGATGTTATTCGCAAAACATTGGTTATCCTGGGGGTTGCGAGAGATTTTCTCACGACACATCCCGAGGCCATATATTTACGAAGAAAAGAGCTTAATTGCTCGCTAAACATATCTCTCTCATATCACAACCTACCGACTTACTGTAGGGAACGACTTAAGCAATATATTCTGAACCCAGTTTTACACAACCCAGTTTTACTAAAAAAACTTCATAGCATTGAGCAAACGACACAAATTCTAAATCTGATAAAGCTACGTTATACATATATGCTGATGGTGATGAAAACATTTCATACATCTAGATAACTACTACATAATAACAAAAGTAAGACAAGATATACATCAAACCAAGCAAACGCAAACGGATTATTGTAAGAAACAATCCTAAAAGCAAGATATTTATCTTTTCGTACTCTTACTTACAACAGACTATATTTAAATTTCCCTATATTCTATGTCTTCTTGATATTTTTGTCCGAGAGATTCACTACAAATAATATTGAAATATTAGAGGACTTCTGTCCCAGAGATAATTTTCTTTAATTTTTCTTTTATCTTTCAAGACACCGACTTGAATTTTTAGTCAAACAAGTCAACAACAACATACATTTTTGAGTCTGCTACTTAAGTAATCGGTCTTTTTTTTGCCGATTTATTATTTGCACGAACGTAATGGATCTAACACCGGCTGTCAAAGTTGGTGAGTTTGGAAAACAAAACGCCAAGGCACAAACACATATACTGGCACACAAACGCACATACAAACATATATATACATGCATACATATATATACATATACATGTATATACATGTATATATATATATGTATATATACGATGACCTCTTGAAGCTAATCAACGGCAGCATTCGTCCTACTTTTCTGGACTACGATGTTAGCTTGGCGATAACTATTAATACCCAGTACTGCTGCCGTAGTCTCCTTTAGATAGATTTAGTAATAATAATAATAATAATAATAATATATATATATATATATATATATATATATATATATATATATATATATATATATATGTAGTATGAATCCATACAGTTTCTCATCTACAAACCCGGCAACGTGGGCTGCAAAACGAGTTCCACACAGCTATACATCCATTACAGGACTTTCCATCCCTGCTTTAGCGCATCCCTTTGTTTGTATTAGTCATTTTATTAGAAATATATATATTTATAATTACGGTTTTCTGAGCTATAGATATCAGATCATTCTTGTTGTTAGGAGGTTACGACGAAATTCAGCAAAAAGAGAATATAATATAGCAGCAAAAAATAACACGTCGGAGAACTTATAAATGTAATAACGGCTGCCGAATGGAAAGAACTGCTGAGTATTATTACT
Organism: Octopus bimaculoides; assembly: GCF_046866305.1. NCBI lineage: Eukaryota > Metazoa > Mollusca > Cephalopoda > Octopoda > Octopodidae > Octopus > Octopus bimaculoides. Next base: position 24,318,485 of record NC_142954.1, read on the forward strand.
AGACAATTATTTAGCGTATGATTGGTTTATTGAACTTTTAGAAATAAATGTCAACATTCCGTTAAGTTTCTTCCTATCGTCTTTCAAAACAGCATATGCATTGATGTAATCCTAGGTATGTTGTATCGAATCTCAGCAACACAAATCACAAGGTTTAAAGACATAACGCGTTTTGGCTAGGAATGAATTTGAGGTAAATACATCAATCAATTACTGCATCAGTGAATCAATGAGTTAAACAATCGACAAATAAATGGTATGATTGAAGGCGAAGTACACGTTGTCGACGGAGACTCTAAATTGTCGATCGCTTTGTAAGAAATAGCAACTGAACCCTCCCCTGCCACAGTCAATATCGGGAGATTGCGGTTTCGATTTTCAGCCCGGCGGAACGTTGCGTTATTGAGAAAAACACTTCATTTCGTGTTGGTCCATTTACCTCAGCTGCAAATGGGTAATCTAGCGACAGGTTAACATTCTCTTCAGAGTGAATATTGACCTGCCCGCCTAGCCAACCAGGAAGATCTTTTGAAAGTTAAAAGTATGCAAAGAACACTAACTAGCGACGTTTTAACAAAACCCGATAGTCCAGTCGCTCACTTGAACGCGTGATTTTAGAACGAAAATTATTTCTAAATGTAATTCTGTCTACATTTACCTGTAAAAAGTCCTGATGGTGACAATTCAAAAATGATTTCGATCAGATTTTAGTCACATCAAATTCGAACGACGTTTAAGTCGAGTGTTAATGATATACATGTATCTCTTTATTAAAAAGGAGCAATGAATTCAATGTTAGTTTTGGCAGGAAAAATGAGAAAATATACAAAATAAAAAGACATTATACAACGAATCTGAAAAATATTACTAATTATCATAGAAAAATTAATAAATAATAAAACCAAACACCATTTAGAAAAATGGGGAAAATTCTACGTGGAAACAAAAGGAATAGCAGGGAGCATTACGAAGTAATGACGACAACGACCACAATACTAACAACAACAACAACAACAACATCAATAATAATAATAATAATAATAATAATAATAATAATAATAATAAGGATAATGAAAATTGAGAGAGCTGAAATCCTTAATAAGGGTAGAAAATGAATAGAATTAGTCTTGTGATTACGATACTAGAGAATCGCATAAAATATTTAATTGTGAAGTGCTGTTTACTTCATGAACAGAAATTGATATCATGAAACTATTGAATGCGTGGAAAAAGTTAATTAAATAATGTCATGCTTTGTCACATCATCATTGAAGGATATTTCGTCAGCTAGTCCAAACACTCAGAATCTTCACTTCACCTGTGGCTGCAGGTTATCTCGTCAGTTGTCTTCCACCTGCTGTTCTTAGAGATGAAGTTTTTTTTTGTCATGGAATTAAAAATCATACATACATACATACATAAATACATGCATGATGCATTCATAGATATATATAGCTATATATGCAAACATACATACACTCATCTATAGACACACACATACATACAAGAACGCACATGCACACACAAACACACATTCACGTTCATAACGAAACACGCTACAAATAATTTACCAAAAGATTCTTTCAAAAACAAGTAAAAGTATATTTGATTAGAACATATTCTCGTGTGTTTCATAAGTTTGTAGAAACCCGTCAATGTTATATGTATATATTTAGGCACGTATGTACCTACGTGTATTGGCTTTATGAATAAGAGCATTGTCCTATTGAAATTTGAAGTTCTTGCTATGGAGCCTTCTCCCTTCTTTGTAAATGCGAGCCCCGTCCAACATACCGATATATTGTGCAACATTGAAATAGCTGTCCATGAAGAAAAGTTGCAGCTTTCCATTGGCATATATTGCTCCCCACACCATAAGACCTCTGCCGCATTATTTCTGCCACTTGGAAGAAGTGGTGTTTCGTATACATTTATCTGCCCAACACCATCCAAATTTCATTTTTGCTCATCAGAGAACAGAACCCTGGTCCATTCGCCATCCCACGTCAGCTGCTGCCGAACAAACTCTAATCTAACACTTATGTGGGAGGGGGATAATAAAGGACGTCCTAGCCACTTGTTCAGGTTACCGTGGATATTGAACCCCATACATCTGCTGATGCCTTGATTTTGGAAACAGAAGAGCAGCTTAATTTCTTTACAGCTCTGACAATGGTCCTTTCGTCCCTTTCTGATGTAGCCTTGGGAGATCCACCAGCAGAAATCCTGTGGTAGCCGTCCGCATCTTTCAGAAAATTGTCCACTGGCATTCTACTTCGTCAAATCTCCCCGGTCATCTTCCGGTTACTCATTCCTTCCACTTTCGGTGCAAGAATCGTCCCTTGTTCATTTTCGGAAAACTTTGTAGCTTTAGACATACTAGAAATTTAATATATATCATGGAGAATACAAATGGATTCCGAAATAATCTGGAAAGATGTGAAAATGTATTAGTGGCTTTATGGCTTTAAAGTGTTGATATGTTAGGGAAAATTAGAAAATCAGGTTTTATAACGTTTTATAATTAAGGTACAAGTTTTACATTTCAAAGTATTCACGAAATACCCATTTATTATGCCACTTACTTCAGTTAATTACAGAGCTAAATTTTAAAATAACTTTTAAAAAATCATTTGACTATATAGCCTTGCATAGTAGTTTATAAATAAATAACTATATAGCTTTGCGTAGTAGCTTATAAATATATATATATATATATATATATATACATATACATAGATAGAGAGAGAGGTAGATAGATAGATAGATACATACATATATATATATACATGCATATATGTATGTACATAGCACCATATTCATACATATTTATAAAAAATAAATTAAACAAGGGGCATAGATTTGAATATCTATTTTCTTATGAAGTGACACGCTAATATCGAAATATCGCGAAGTTCAGCGATAGATGTTTGTCACGTAAACGAGATGATGAAAACGGTATGCATTTAATTTGTATTTTAAACAATATTTTGAATTAAAATAGTAAAGTGTATAATTTAGAGCAAATGACATAATGTTGTACTATATTTTCATGCGAATACTGTGAGTGTGAGCCAGGTGTTGTTACAAACATATTTTAGAGTAGGTTGGAACACAGGCACTATTTAATAAGATTGATTACAAACGAAATATTCATGGTACCATTTCTTTAAAAAATTACGGAGATGACTAAGCAGCAATATATTCTAGATTGTAAGTAATTATAATGTAACTTTAATGTGAATTACAATAAAATTGGAAATGAGCAATAGAGTGAATTCTGTAGTTACAACACGGAAGATCTGTAAAATATTATATAATTACTTAAAAGTAAATGAGAGAAATACAGATAAAATCTGGCGCTTCATTAGTTATGATCAACGGAATAGTCTGCTTGTGAAATTAACTTGCAGATGGCTGAGCACACCACGGACACGTGTACCCTTCATGTAGCTCTAACGGAGATTCAGTATGGCATAGGTGACAAGGCTGGACCTGTGAATCACAGGTACAACTAATTTTTGTCCGCTGAGTAAACTGGAGCCACGTGAAATGAAGTGCCTTGCTCAAGAACACAACTCGCTGCCTGGAATGTCACCCACGACCTTAGAATCGTGGTGTGAATACTCGAAATAGAAATCCCCACCTCTTCACGAGATCATCATAAACGTTGTATAAAACAACAAAATCTGATAGAGTTGAATCGTATCGGTAATATGTATATGTGTCAAATAGATATTCTTGTAATATTCCGGCATTTGTTGAACAATGGTATTGCCTAATGCAAAGGCTTATATATCTTCAAGTAAGAATTTATTTTGCATGATCGGTTAATAACTAACATACATGTGTAGGTTACCTGCTGTGACTTGGAAACTTTTAGTATATGTTGAAACAATGGCATAACCTAATAATATAGAAAAGTGTGTGAACGTGAATACATTGGAATATAACCAACAATATAAATTATTATGAGGTAACATTAAAGTAGATTATCATAAAATAGAGAAAAGATCTATAGTTAAAGTGGAAATAAAAATATATTACAGATAAAAACCAATAATCTTTCAAGTAAATATTAAAAAAAAATAGCTATTATGTTTCCAAATAGGCAATAATTTTTTTGAACACACATCATCACTGATATCTAGTCTATTAGTATATTCTTCTAGCTATTCTAGACTATTAATTTTTTCAAAAACATTGCCAAAACGGACTACTGTTTCAACGAAGTTTTTTGTCACCACCTACGACACTATATTCCCACTAACAACGATTGCTTTCTTCTTCGTTATAGCTTTTCCTACTTTGGAATAATATATCGGAAAATCTACACAATAGCGACTGATAGACCCGGATGCTTCAATACATTTAATTAATTGTCTAAACTTAGACTTAATTATTGCCCTCTCTATTCATTATATTTATTTAATTATTGAATTTACAACACTTAAATTCCTATTAAACCATCGATTTATTAAGCTTCATTAAATTTATATCACTGAAGTGAACTGTATAACAACTTGGTCTTGATATTTAAATCATCATCGTTCCACCACCATTCCGCTTTCCTCACCGGAATTTGGTGGACGGGTCGTCACGCATGTAATTACATTTTATTTGGTGTTACTGCCTGCCTCGACGAACACTTGGACCAAGTTTTGTAAATTCTCTTCTTTCAACAGCAGGATGCCATTAACAAAACAAAAAAAAATTAATAAACCAGACTTTGTAGAATTCATGGCATGCATATTAATGTGGCCGAAGCACTAGAGAATTTGTCATGTCCTCAGGACTATTTCTGCTATCTCCTGACTGACTCGTACATCTCTCACATCTCATTAATCTATCTCTAATTATCTTAAAACACATCATATTCCAGATTGTAGATTTTTCCAAGGCCTTCTCCAAGTCAATGAATGCTCGTCATTAATTCTTCATCGAAGCAAAACAATTGTTTTTTTCACTAGAAATTATGATCTCAATAATATTTAACTGAGATAAATAAAAGCATATACACCAAATGCTTCTCTATTCAAGTTAAAAATATTATTTTTGTTGTCTCCATGCTCTGCTCCATCAAACTGGTGCATTTATAACTATTGTCTATCGTAGCAGTTGATAGTCATGATGTACATCCAAGAGCGGGGCGTGTTGTATATTTCGCATTTTCCTTTGCAATTTACTAGCGTTTACCCTACTAAATATAAACACCATCCCAACCCCTTAAAACGGGTTTTATTACATGTCCCTGTATTTTTCAATGATAGTAATAGCTAACAGCTTTATTCGTTACGCAATCAACAAACAACGGAATCAGCTGCTTTGTCTTGAGTACGCTAATTCGAAATAGGGAGAAAGTAACGCAGCTTACTTTTCTACACATTATTTGGAGCTACTAGTATTTGATTACATGTAATCATACATAAACACACAAACACAAAAATGTGTACAAATTTAATGTGGAACGCTGGGAACAATACAAACCAGATAGACGAAGTTTAGTCGTCACTATTTCTCATTGTATAGCTACAAGCAGATATATTGCTAGAAATAAAAGTTAAACCACGTATAGCTGCGTAGAGCTTTCCAAAGTTCTTCTTCCTTTATCGGCTATCGATTAGGACTCATTTTTATTGGATGCACACGTGGAAATCCGCACGTATCCGTAGATTCTATATAAAAGAATTTTACGATGAAAAATGGAAAGAGGTTTTATTAAAAATCATTGTAATTGTTTCGGCGCATCATTATCAGCTGTTAATTGCTAAATGTTAGATATCGTTTACACATTATTGGTTTAGTATGGTCCACCAATTGCTGTATACATGCGTGTCTTCAGGTGAGTGACATCCAAATCACAGATAATCTTTAGTTTCTATATGTATTATATTCATACTATTGCGTTATTTTTAGAATTCCATTGCAATAGAAGACGCACCCAGCTATTTTTGGATCATATTAATGCAATAATGGGCATGATATATGTAATATTCAGTAATTACCAGCTGATAATGATGCGCTGAAAGAATTGTACTGATTTCTAATAAAGTCTGTCATTCCATCTTGTCGAATTCAAATTCGTATGTGCATTTGTGTGTCTGTTCGTGTGAATGTCTGTGATTATTTGTTTGTGTGGTGGTGGTGGTGGGGGGGATGATGCGTTTGTGTGTGTGTGTGTGTGTGTGTGTCAACATTACAAATGGAATTGGTAAAACTATGCAAGACTTTTCTAAAGTTAAAAATGTGAATAGATAATTCTATTTACATTCCAGCGACGAATCATTGTATCTTTGTTAGAAATCATCTATCTCCTTACGGAAAAAGCTTCAAATAATTAAAATTAAAACTAGATATGTTCACAAATACACTACAATATGTGGTAATACATGTAACTTCAATCACGAAACCTTATGACAAGTTGTTGTGTAAAACTTGAACGTTGTTGTGCCAATATTTCTGAATATAATTCTCTCTGGAAAACGTAAAATATAAATTTGATGTACATTGTCATGACGGATGTTTGTTGAAAGAATTATTTTCCCCTGTCTTTATTCCTGAAGCAAATCAATAAGATGTGCATGTCGCTCTTATTGTTCTGCCTAAATGTCAGTTCTCCTGGAACTTTCTAACATATTACGATTATGTTCCAAATATTGTCATCCTCTATACTGGTTCTTGCACATAGAATCCTGTAGGGCTGTTGTAGGATTTCTATTGACATTCAGTACGGTGTAATTTGTAAGAATTTTGGTTGCTATTTCTAGCAGGTGAGGCAATCAAGTAGACGCTCATTGGTTGACTCGTAACAATGTTGGTCGCATACTCATTTCACCTGTGAAAGAGATGGTGTTCTTTCCAATTTTTAATTCTGCTCATTGCATTTCTCGGACTATATTTTGCTGTTCGTGGTTCAAAGATTTTCTTTTAATTAGCAGCTTCTTATTCCAAACCAAATTTACATGGTATGTCTTCATGAAATAATTGGATGTGAGGTGGATTCCTCTTAACTAGCCATGACAAACAAGATTTTTGCCTTATTGATGCTGTTACTGTTGTTGTTGATATTCTTGTTGTTGGGGTTGTTTGGATTCAGTTCGACCGTAATCGAAGAAAGCACCGACCAAACCATCATCATGCCATCTTTTTCCTACGAGTACAAGAAACGTAGATTGTCCTAGAGTAACTATGTATTTGCCGGAGTGTTGGCTTCATCCTGATTGTTCCTTTTCACTACGTTTCGGTTGTATACACCCCAGCCTTCTTGATGTGTCTTATTATTCACCTCAGTGCCTCGCCATGGATTGCAGTCAGAAGCTTTAGACGACTGCAGAAACCAGGAGTGTACACAACCGAACCATAGTGAAGGCCACAATCAAGATGAGGACAAAACTCCGATGAATACATGAAAGAAAATGATCATCTCAAAAATATACAGCTGTACTAAAATTATTATCTTTTTCCACACGGCAGGATATAAATTTAAGGACATTTATTGCTATTTCTAGCAGGCAGAGTGTACGACGAATACACTATCAATTCACCATATCGCCACAACCGTAAATATCCGAAATATAGGCTGAAATTCAACAATTTAACATTGACGGCCATAACACATTAAACAACTATGTACTTGGCATTATCAGATATTGACACGTTTTTGCATTAAATATCTCACAACACATCTCTCTAACCAGGAATCATAGAGTTTATAAAATGTATTCTATATTCTAATAATTGCTTGACTACTAATTCCATAGGAAATTCGTGTTTTATAAATAATCTTTCAATCGATGTGCATGCATAACTTTATAGTTTTTCATGAGATTGTGTTATTACGTTAGATCTGTCTTCAATTTAGTCGCCGATTTCGTTCCATAGTTAAAGTTGTTAACAGTGGAACAGGCCAACACATATCATGGCGATCTTCATAACGTTATACACAATTCTTTGCTGTGATATCTTCCTGATTCAGATTCTGTCATTAAGCTGATGACAATGCGTCTAGACACCAAGGAAATTTATTCACAGGACTTAAGAAACATAATTAAAACAAATAAAATAAATTAAAAAATAATATGCAGCATAATTTGTCTAAAATTCGCATAGTCTTCTCCTTATTGTTAATTTTTAAAAACAAACATCTTTTCCTGCCTGAGATAATGAAAATTAATAATTAAATTTTTAGTGTTGTGAATAGCACACGAATAAAAGTAAATAAATATATTAATGAATATTGCACTTTCATGAATGAAGTGTGTGAAAACAAACAGAAAATAAAGACAAAATATTTAAAACACAAGAGAAAGGAAACAGCTAAGATGAAAGAAGTTACAAATACACTCACATACTCATTCTCTCACACACACTTATTCCCACCTACACATACACCTGCATTTACGCATGCACACGCAAAAATCACACTTATTCATACTTCATATACATGTCCATGTGTGTGTGTGTGTGTGTGAATGTGTGCGAATGAATGTCTATTTATATATATATATATATATATATATATATATACACATATGTATATGTGTCTATATCTATACACACAGACACATATATGTATATAAATATAGACGCATATGCATGTGCCTATATATAGACACACATGCTTATGTCTCTCTCTTTCTCTCTCTTTCTATATATATATATATATATATGTATATATATATATATATATATATATATATATATACGTATGCATATATGCATATAGAATATGTATGTATGTATATGTAGTATATATCTATATATGTAGCTATCTAAATATGTGTGTATATAGATGTGTGTGTATACTTGTGTGTGTGTGTGTACATGTACATTATACAGACACACATTTATGTGGAAGCCTATAGACGTCTGCATTTGTGTAACTGTGCGTGTGTAACTAAATAAATATAAAAAACAAAGAAAGAAAAGAAAGAAGGAAAGAAAGAGAATGAGAGAAATAGAAAGAGAGAGAGATAGAAAGGGAGTAAACGAGAGAAAGATGATTGCATATCCGGACGGACATAACGATTTGTTTTTAATCCGACTTTTCTTCAAGTGCTCTCATCACCGGTTTTAGAAGACGGAGACCTCATTTCCGGAATTATCATCTTGTTTACTTTACATACGACAAACATAATTCAAACTTTAATAAAGAAGGCTGTCATTCACTCGTTCATTTTTGTTTACTACAAAGTTCACACAATAATATCAAACAAAAACAATTCCTGCCAGGCTTAAATATGTACAACGGGTACAGCTGCACTTCGTTTGCTCTGGCGGCTGCATAGAACAGCAGGATGGAATGGGGTTAGTGTTTAGAACAGAAGAACCCAGATATATTCTGGAATTCTTGCTACAATTTTGATGTACAGAATTTCTCATGCGATATAACTTACAACTGTTTATCTGCAGCTGAGGTACGATGTATATTTGAGCGTGTGTAAGTATTCTTGTGTGTGCGTGTGAATGTGTGTTTGTGTGTGTGTGTGTATTTGTGTGCTTGTGTATTGGTGTGTGTGCGTCTCTGCGAGTGAATGTTTGTGTATTTGTATGCTTATACAAGTCAGTGATTGTCTTAGGGTATGAATATATAGGCACAAGCGTGGCTGTATGGTAAGGAGCTGGCTTCGCAACCACATGGTTCTGGGTTCAATTTTACTGCGTGGCACCTCGGGCAAGTGTCTTCTCGTATAGCCTAGGCTGACTAAAGCCTTGTGAGTGGATTTAGTAGACGGAAACTGTAAGAAGCTCGTCGTATACATTCATACACACCCGCACACACACACACGCGCGCAATAATATATATATATATATATATATATATATATATACATGTATATATTTGCCTCCCTACCATCGCTTCACAACCGCTGTTGGTGCTTTTACGTCCCCGTAACTCGTAGGAAAAGGTAGCATGATGATAGTTCGGCAAAAGAGACCGAGAGAATAAGTCTTGGTGTCGATTTGTTCGACTAGAGGCGCTGCTCCAGTATGGCCACACTTAAACGAATATGCTTATAGTGTGCAAATAAAGGTGCGATCGTGCGTGTGTATGCTTATAAGTCTGAGTAAGTGTGTATGAGTGTATGTATCCCTGTATGTCTTCGTGAATGTGTGAGCGTGTGTATGTATGCTTGCATGTGCTATTGAGTTGGTATGTGTGTACGTGTGTGTGTGTGTGTGTATGTGTGTGTAATATGTTTAAGCGTATTCGTGAGTGATTATTTTCGGTACAAGTAAAGTGTACCAAGGAACCAGAAATTAAAAAGGAAAAATAAAAAAAATAAAAAATCAATCGTTATTCAGACTGATAGAAATAGAATTTTCTTGAATAAAATTTTAGAAAAACCACACATTAGAATTTAAAAAAAAACACACAACAAAATCTTTAACTACTATAAAAAAAAGAACGAAAATTCGTATAATTAAATAAATATAATTTGTATGATATTTTATTAATAGCGCCCAATCGGTACTTTAAGTTCGCTCTGCATTAGAATTTCGTCCGTTGTTATGCAACAAATTCAGTTTTGTTGGCACTTGTCCAACTCAACATGACATTTTATTCTTCTGTAAAATTTAAGAGACGATCAAAGCCTAATAACTCACAACTGGTTATCTTGAAATTAAAGAAAGTGCGATTTGACCTTCGACCTTTCAGCTGAATAAATGCCAACTTAGTATTTGGACATTTGATTCTCCTGCTAATAATTATTGACTTCAGCTTTTCACAACTAACGAATACAAATGTATTAGGAAGCACTTGGCCCTTTAAACAAGTCAAATCCCGGTCATTTCTACTGCAATAATTATAGTTGTAAAGTTAGTTTATGTTCAATTAGATTTTGTACAAAACTGCATAAATCACAGGAAGAAATGTCACTTTAATTTCTAAATATACGAATGTGTCACCTAGGTTATAATCTTTCTTGATACTAACGTTGTTAAGTTGTTGTTGTGGTGGTGGCTGCCTTGTTGCCTTTATTTTTGCTGTTGTTGATAATGTTAAAATTTTTCTTCTTCTAAATACAGTTAGAATTTCTCTCTTCAGTTTTAAATACTTGTTGCTGTTATGGATTTTTACACCTTTAGTTTCTGTTACTCATGTTCATGCCTTGTAAAGTATAATCGCTCGCCTCTTCGTAGGTGTCGTCGCCATTTTCATTATCATTTCTGCTAACATTCCACACATCATTCCCATCGTGTTCATTGAAAGCCTCACTATCTATAAATTTATTATGAACATTTTCTTCCATGAGGTTTTGAGGTATGAAATTGGCTTATAAGCCACATAGTTCCGGATTCAATCCCACACCATGGTACCTTGAGATCCAGACCAACCTATTCTTTGAGTGGATTTTGTACACGAAAACTAAAACAAGCTCGTCATGTATGTATATATCTATGTATGTATGCAATGCATGTATGTATGTATATATCTATGTGTGTGTCCTTTTGCATGTGTCTTTCTCTATTTTCGCTTGAAAACAAGTGTTGAGCGTTGGTTGGTTTGCGTTCGGCGAAAGAGGCCAATATAACATTTTTGCTAGGTTAAAGAACAAGTATTAGGGTGGATGTGTTCGACTAAAAACAGAATAAAGTGGTGCCTCATCATGGCCGCAGTTTAATAATTGAAGCAAGTAAATGAATAGCAAACACGTGATTGTGTGTGTGTGTGTGTGTGTGTGTGTGTGTGCACAAGCAGAGGAATCGTTTTCTTTCACTTCTTTCGATCATTAGTCTGTGACCAAGCTGTACTGAGAAGTTTAATTGAACACATGAACCCAAGTGTATAGATAAAGTCTCGCCCTCTTTGTCCAACTTACTCTGACATTAACAAACCAGCTGCGGTTGTGAAGCTTTTGTGGAAGTCACATAAAGACACACACACGTGTGTGTGTGTGTGTGTGTGTGTGTGTTTAAATGTGCGTATGTGTGTATGTATATATAAATATACATACATATATATATATATATTTGTATGTATGTATACAGGTACGTTTGTATGTATTGTACGTGTAAGACAATCAGAGCGAAGGCATTGATCAATCCCGGATAGGAGAATATACCTGGGGAACATGCCGCGTAGTTAGATTGAACTCAAAACTACGTGCTTGAGAAGTGTTTGAGAATACAAATTGGGGACATAAAACATAGATGGATTAATGAAAATGGAAATATAATATAATGAGGATGCGATGGCTACTCGAGCCCCACTCCCGATTAGTACAATTTAACTCTTCTTTCGTGCCAATGTTTATCAGTTTAAAATCATATGGAAAATGGTTACACTACCATGTACTGTCACAAATCTTCATATATTATCACAGAAGGTAGAATTTCGTATCACACCTTTGGTCCCAGTGTGTCTGTACCATTGCCAAATGTTTCCCTCACTCTTTTATATCTGTCTGTATTAATTAAAGTACGTTTTATATCTGTTGGATAATCCTCCTCGGGCATTATTACCCTTATTACTGATTTGATTTTGTTATAATCTTCCTCTCAAAGGCCGTACTCTACACATAGGTCACCATATATGTCCTATTTTTACGATTGTCCTGAGAGTTTGTGTATCTGTTTGTGTGTATTTTGGCGTATCTATGAGGAGAACCTGGGATGTTTGGAATGTTTGTATCTTTCTTTCTTTGGATAATTCACCTTTGTTAACATGGGTGTCATGTTCAACATCCTTAAACAACCCTTATCCAGGAACATTTTGAGCAGGTGGCCTACTCAGCCTGAAAGAAATTCTAACTGGGCCCCACCTACAAATTCATGCGTGGACATGTGGTTGTGATGCATGTGCCTGGTGTACCCTTATCAGAGAGGTAGTCATGATGGGTATATTGGGCTTCGTAGATTTTACCCCAGTGTCACTTTCATGGCATGCACTGCTCTCTCAGTGTTTTTATTTAATAATAATAATAATAAAACAACATAAATTCCTGGGTAGTATACTGTGCCTTAGAAATCCCTGTAATAAATCTATTATTTTATAATTAATTTGCCATTAAATATCTCGTAGGATTCAATGTTGATTACAACAAAGTTTTTATGCACACGTGTTCGACTGCTGGAGATTTTCACATTACACTCTAGTTGAGTTTTGTTATGCTGTGATATCGATTTTACATTTTATTTATAGTTTCTCAAGTTTATTATTTTTTTTTACATTTGGTTTGGAAATATTCAAAATTAGCGTGATATAATATTGTTTTTTTTTTATAGTTTGCTTTTATCTTGGTTTTTCTTCACAGCGTTACATTCATGCATCTTTGCCATCTTTCACAATTATTCAATAGCTTTAGTTTTCAAGTGAAATTCATACGGATAAAAATAATACAAATAATCATCTGAATCCATTGAAAACGCAGTTTGCATTCTGGGTAATAATGGTTAGCAACAAAGAGCAATGCCAAACAAACAAACAAAAGCTTCGCAGCTTTTTAGAAACTTAAAAAATGCATGAATGATCTTGGTTTTCATTGTGTACAAAAATAAGTGAATTGTACAAGAGAGGAAATTCATAGTTTCTTAAGAGTATAATGTTTAATAAACATAAAAATATTGAGATTACTCGTATTTCGTAGAGTACGTCAGGGTTTAAGGAGAAAAATAAAAAAAGCAGATGCTACTAACACCGCAGTTCATTTAATGTAATGTTGGTCTCTATTGTGCAAATCACATCTGCATCAACTCTTATAATCCACTTGAAATTTAACATTTAATGAGCGAAAAGCAAACCCATGTATATATTTAAAAATGGAAAATTTTTAAGAATCACACCCGTTCTGTCGAAATGTACCCCGAGGCCGAAAACACGCTCTCATCATATTGCAGAATTGTCAATTTATGTCCAAAAGGTTTAAACTCTATGGATTCGTAAAGTGTGCTGACAAACTCTCACTGCCATCATATTTCTTAGGTTATGCTCATATGATACTGGGTGGCCAGAAATCCAGTTCTACGCAGTGAGATTTATGCGTTTGCAATCCTGTTTAAACAGCTGAACGTTTGGCTAACGGGAACTGAAGGTATTTGATGTTATGGTCTGTAACGTTTGACCTGAGCAGTTAATTACAGAATCGGCAACCAGAGATTAACAGACATAATAACGTTCAGCATTAGTGACAGTCATAGTCGATGACCAACACTTAATTATCAAAGACTGTAAAATTAAGGGTAGAAGAGACAGACTGAGGTGACAGCAAACTGCAGGCTAGCAAAGGTGGGTCTTGGATATTCGTTAGAAAGATTTGCGGATGATACCTGACCCCCTCCAAGGGTCTGGTGCAGCCCAAAGTAGAATTATTATCGTAAACCTGAAGAGGGAGATAAAAACAACTTTGTGAATGGCAGTTTATGCCAAGTTTTAAGAGTGAAACCGACACAGAGGGTCACGGGAAATTGTAAAGAATTGCCTTCCAAGCGACCTCGGATGATTTCATTTCGCATCCTCTGATGCACAGTTACTATCTAACAGAAAATTCTATGTGCTTGTCATTTACATGAAATGTCCGCATGTAAGATATACTTCAGTGACCTGACAGTGAAATACGCAATGAAAGGAAGAAAATAATGCATGGAGTAGATCGTGCTGGCGTCAGTACAACGCTTTGCAGGAAGGGATTGCTAATTGTTTCTGTCAACGTTAGGTTGATGGACAGAGTGGTACGTCGATGGTCAGACGTGAGTAGATATTACACATGTAAATAAGTTAGAATGCTTGTCAGTACTGACGAGGATATTGACATGAATAGAAGAACAAATGTGTATAGAAGAATATATTACACCGCGCTGGTAACAACACACTTCGCCTTGATTTAACTTCCGAATGATGCCTAAAAAGGATTTTTAAAAATATTTTTTTTAATGTGGTACGTTTCTGCTTCATATTCGCTGTTCCTTTAATAGATATGAAGTAAGCGGAACAGAACCCATTATATCGTTCTGACAATTCGGAAAGAAGATGCCTCGCTTAATTGGCCTCGACGAATTATATGTATGTGTTTATTCACGCACGCACGCACACACACACACACACACACACACACATATATATATATATATATATATATATAATCATGTATATATATATATATATATATATATATATATATATATATATATATAAATTTGTTCATACAAACAACGTTTCACTTATTCAACGATAATACGGAGGATTGCATGGTTGTATTCGGAGGTATATTAAGAAAGAAATTATGTAACCGCGACAATTTGTTTACGTACACCAAGTAGCGAAATGGAAAAAACTCAACGCTCTCAATATCAGTTGCAAATGTTTTGAAAGGTCCAAAACATACAGCAATTTTATACAGATCAATACGTACATATTTAACATGTTCAAATGCGCTATCAATTACCGAAATATTTTGCTAGATTCTTTAAGATGTGTTCAGTCTATGACAAATGCATACTATCATACCGAAAATTTCAGCCGACATCCACGTAGAGCTTCATACAATTACGAATGCAATAAAACATCATATGAATTCCACTGGGGTCCCTGTAGATTAAATTGACATGGCATAACTCCATATAAATAATGCATATACATATATATATATGTATATTTGTGTATAGACGCACAGACACACATACACACGTTTATATATATATATATATATATATATATATATATATATATATATATATATATATTCATATCAATTCTGAAATTTCAAAATTTTCATTAGTTATATATGGAGGATGTTTAATCAGCTTGAGAGGCTCAGATTCATAAGAAAATTTTCTTATATCGCACCATGTGCGCAACTGCAAACACTAAACTGTGTACCTCATGGCGTTAACATTTTTACCGAACCTTTTAAAACAACTTATAATCAAGGCAATAAATGTTTAGCTTATTTTATCTGACGAAATTATATTTATCTTAAAATCTTGCGATTTGCATACAGAAATGGACAGTAGATGTAAGGGTTAGGGTTAGGGTTAGGGTTAAACAGTACTAAATGCAAAAAGATGGCGTCTTTTACAATTTCCAGGTAAGTCATCCCTTGTAGGGATTTTTCATCTTTTTCGAATTTTTTCAAATCGGAGAACAAGTGTTTTTGGGCTTCACGAAATGGTGTCAAACATTTTTGTACTTTAGTCGATCGCCAATAACTGCATTCCATATCATAAGTATGGTGTAATAACATCTACCTCTGTCTCAACACGAAGTATTGGATTTTCCTTGCTTGTTGCATGCTCATTTCATTCATATACATACATATAAACACACATACACCTATATATGCATACTGCATGTTAACGTTTCTGCTCTTATATATGTGCGTTTTATATAAGTATATAAGTTGTATTTTTTAACGTTGTTTGATAAGGCTTGTATCAATAATATCTATCGATTAATCAGTTCTTTCTGCGATAATAAAGAGAAAAACCTATAGCTTTTGCCCGTTTCGCAAAAATCGGGAATTCATTCCGGCTTTGCTATGACAATCGCCACAAATAACGGAAAACACGCTGCATTTGGAAAGTAATTTCAATAAATACAGCGAGGAATAATGTATGGAAATACGAAGAAGATTCATTTCAAAAGCTGTAATTTCAGTACGACTATTTCATGAATATTTTCATATCAAGTACCATTACCATTATACATACATACATACTGCTTATACATATGTATATAGCTGCATACATACGTATATTAATGTGCGTATGTATGTGCGCGTCTAGTGTGTGTGAGTGTATATATATATGTATATATATATATATATATATATATATATATATATATATATATATATGTGTGTGTGTGTGTGTGTGTGTGTGTGTGTGTGTGTGTGTGTGTGTGTGTTGCGTGCATATTTTTGTTGTGTGTTGGTGTGTATATTTTCTGCAGGAGCTCTTTCGTTCCTTTATTCACCAAATTGATGAAAGAGTAATCAAATACTGAGCTAAGAAATTCTTTCGTTTGTTTTTGTTTAGTTTTTTTTCTCGAATCTATTGAAGATCTGATAGGAAACATTGATTCTGCCGTGTATGGCAATGTTTCAGATAATGCTGATACGGGCAAATGTCTTCGGGTCAATACTAGGGCTCGCTGCAATCGCAATCAGCGAGGTCACTGCTTAAGAAATCGGCAATGTATTTAGTTAAATGTTCTTGATTTGAATTGTAGGAGAAAGTGTAGGGAAGATAAATATATTGCTTTGTATGGGTAATATTGAATAGGTGTATAAATCAAGGGATGAGAAACGTAAGATATCATTTTCTGTTTGTAAGCTAGCGTGACCTTTGGTGAAGGTTATAGAGGAGAAAATTTGAGAGACACAGACTGATAGAGAGTTAGAGAGATGGATATTTAAAAAGAGTGTGAGGAGTAGATGTAGACATAAAGAGAAGGAATGGGAAAATGCGTGAGTATCTAACTTAGGATGCGCTTGAAAGATATAAGTTGCACAGAGGAGAGGGACAATGTAGGAGAATGATTGAGAGAGGCAAAGAAAGAGGACAGTTAAAGAGCGATAGAGGGAGAAAGGGAAAATGAATAAGAAGATACCAAAGAAGAGAGAGGGTAGCAGTTACTGAGACCAAGAAAGATATGGCAATAAAGAGTTGAGAGAAACAAAGATGTAGAGCAACAGAATAAAGAGAGATGTAGGAGAGAAACAAAGTAGGAGAATGATTACGAAAAGCAAAGAATAAGTACAATTAAAGAGAGACTGAATGAGAAAGAGAAAATGAATAGGAAAAAGAAGATAGCTAAGAAAGGGAGAGCGTAGGAGATGCTGAGATCAAGAATGATATAGCAACGGAGAGGCGAGAGCAACAGAGATGCAGAGTAAGAAAATAAACAGAGATGTAGAGAGAAAAGTAGACATTGTTGCTACAAATAATATAAATAGCGTAGAATTTATTTCAGATTCAACTTACTAACAATCTTCTCTGAAATAGAACAGAGAATACGAAATGGATATTTGGAAAGGTCATCGTTGAGATAAAATCTGATATTAGTTCTAAGTGAATTAATAGCAGGTCCTAATATAAAGACGTTGAGAATTTAATAAATAAATGGCAGTTCATCTCTTACCCGACGATTTCGTATATATATATATATATATATATATATATGTGTGTGTGTGTGCGTGCGTGTGTGTATGTATGTGTGTGTAGATACACACACAGAGATGTAGATACACATATATATATACACGTGTATATATGTATATATAGATATCTGTAATGTATATACACGTAAACATATATGTTTTATATGCTTATATATGTGTGCCACTGTGTAAGTTTGTGTTTGTGTCTGTGTCTAAGATATATATATATATATATACGAATAATTCCTATGAGTGCGTATACGTGAGTCGGTGTACATTTTTCCACTGACTTTCTTGTGCATCAAGATAAGCCACCGATTATCTCCAACTAATCTAAACAAACGAACCTCCTTAATATTTGCTCATTGTATTATTTCGCAAGTTTAGCTGAATTCTCTCTTCTTATTGCACTAAGTTTGTGTCAGTGGAATCTTTTTTATTATTTTGCAACAATGTATGTCCCTAGGGTATAATGAGAAAGCATTAAAACATAGGGAATATACTTATAAGTATTTTATTTGCTCTATGTTATATAACACTACTTAGAATGATAATAATATTCATAAACATTAAATTTTGTAAAATTGCTTTTATATTATATTTACACAACTACATATTATATTATATCTAATGCAGCTGAAATTCTGAATGACTCTTCTTAGAAAATTCTATTGTCTTCCCAGACAGTCATATAGCAGAGTTGAAATATATATGATACAGTTAAAATACTTTACGTGGGAAATAAAATTCTGCTTTCTCTTCTTTCCTGCAGCGCACGATCATCGTGGCAGATAAATAAAGTCATTGAAGTATCGCATAAAATTGTTCGCTGTTTACATTAAGTTACTTCTCATTAAGTTCTGGTTTCGTATCTTATCAATATTAATTTTGATTAAGCAAGCAAAAGATTAGCATGACGGGCTGAGTTCAAATTCCACCAAGGTAGACTTTGCCTTTTGTCCTTTCGAGTTAGTTCAAATAAATACCAGTTGAATACTGGGGTTGATGTAGTCCACTTCTTCACTCGAAATTGCTGGCCCTCTCCCAAAATTTTATATGAATATTAACTTAGTTTAAGGCGGCGACTAGTCGCCACCCTCAAATTTCAGACCTTTTGCCTATGGTAGAAAGGATTATTAAAGCGACAACCTGGCAGAATAGTTATCACGCTGGGCAGAATGCTTCACAGCATTCTGTCCATTCTTACGCTCTGAGTTCAAATTCCACGAGGTCCACTTCGTCTGTCATCCTTTCCCGGTCGATAAAATAAGAATCAGTTGAAATCTTGAGCGATGCGATAGACTTACACCCTTCCCCCAAATTGCTGGCCTTGTGCCAACATTTGAAACCGATATCGCTCTTATTATCAAGTTGTTTCAAACACAAAACAACAAAGTGCAAACTTGCATCACCTTAGGTTACGGTTTCAAATCTTACGAATGGTTTCTTTTCTTGATTTATTACCAGCGAGGTGTCGTTTTATTTTTTCTGGATCTAACATGCAAAACGCAGATACTTTCTACTCAGAAGATGGATGTCCCTGATTCATAGGCTGCACCATATACTTAAACCTCAACATGTTGACTATACATACTCCTCCTCAACACTAACCTATCTCACCTTGGCGCCGGGTAAAAAAGACCATTTGCACTGGCTTACCATTTCCATCCAGTACCTTTTACAATACACCTATCTCTTCAAGGACCAAACGAATGCAACGAACTACAGTCTACAATTAAACCACATTTCCTTTGGCATCAAGGGTATCTCTCACACCCTTATTGGCTCTCACTTTTCTCATACTTATTGTATCAGTAAGAGAGCCTTTCGTTTGCAATCTTAAGCTATCCTAATTAATTTACGCCATGCCTTACACACATCTCTGTCTGACCCACAGACACATAATAAATTCTTGATACATCCACACAAGGAAAACGAAGACATGTAGGAATTTGTTTCCTCTACCACTCGTTGTACTTCCGAACACTGCCTTACTGTGTCTTATAACACACGCCCTTTTTACACAAAAAGATATCTCTTGCATCCATGATCCCAAATTTCCATTCAGGTTACTCGCTGGAAGCTTTCATCAACTACGTGTATGCCAACATTCCTAGCACATCCATATCTCTCACAAATGATTAATTACAAACAGCTCAACTTGTGACTGATAATGTATTAAAAGGTATATCCCCTCCACATTCCACCCAAAACAACATCGCAATACAGATGCCCTCCCTTCCTTCGTATATAAATATTGCTGTGAGACAAGGTTTCCATTGGAGCATTTACAAATTTATGGCACATAAAAATCCCAAATAATACCTAGATGGATTCACTTCTATATATTTCAGATAATGTTGCTTTTATCTGTAGAAAATAATCCTGTCCTGATTCCACAGGAGTTTGATGTTGATCTACGACAAATCATTGCCTGTATATTTCTATTGATTAATGACATTGATTCAGAAACATAGGAAACGGCAGAAGCGATTGTATTTAATTCGTTATGTGTCTAGTATTTGATTTTTGCCAAGCCGTAAGGATGAAAGTCAAAATTAATAATCTCGCATGCTGAAGAGTAACAAATTACAGGTGGAATAAAATATATTCATCCTAGTCGCTAGCGTAGGTGTTTGGTTCTCACCCGTTTGGCTGCAGGTTACATGGTTGACGAAAACCTTGGTAGTGGATTTGGTAGACGGAAGCTGAAAGAACCCATCATATATATATATATATATATATATATATATATATATATATATATATATATATATATATATATATATATATCTAACTAACTATCTATCTATCCCTCCCTCTCTCTCTCTCTCTTTCTCTCTCTCTGTATATATATATATATATATATATATATATATATATATATATATATATATATAGTGATGGCGACGATGTGCTCCCATTCGTCTTCTCACACAGCCTCAGACTCAGCACGGACACACACATCAAGTCCCTGGAGGAGGTAGTGCTGCTCTGGGTCAAGAGTGTGGCTGGTGGAAGACCCTATATCTGGCAACAAGACACTGCACCATACCTCATAAGCAGGAGAAGCCAGTCATGACTGCCAGACAATTTCTGCGACCATATCACCCCTAACATCTTCCCACCTAACTCCCCAGACTGTAATCTCCTTGATTATTATTTGTAAGCCACAGTTGCGCGAGAGACCAACGAAACTCTTTGTAACACCAAATATGAATTGAAGGCAAGGTTTAGGGCAGCATTCACCAACTGACAACCAATGGCAACAAGTGCTGGTGTATTTACATCCCTGTAACTATTTGTTCAGCAAAAGAGACTGATGCAATAAGCACCAATCTTATAAATACTGGAGTCGACTATAGTTCCTGAAGGTGTTGACTCATTATGGTGCAGTATAATGACTCAAGCAATTAGAAGATAAAATATAGTCTTCCTTGTCCACATAAAGGGTCCCCTTGTGATGTTGCGAGCTGAGAACTAAGTATTTATTTGTTTATTGCCCACAGGGGACTAAACATAGAGGGGACAAACAAGGACACACAAATGGATTACGTCGATTACATCGACCTCAGTGCGTAACTGGTACTTATTTAATCAACACCGAAAAGATGAAAGGTAAAGTCGACCTCGGCGGAATTTGAAGTCTCGTCGCCTTGTGCCTGGTGTTATATCGTTACACAAGTAGTCAAGTAATAAGTTTTCGCTTCCTTTATTAAGGAATGTAGTGTCTCTTTTAAGGGACATTTATCTGCTATTTCTTGCAAGTCTAACGTTCTTTCCTTTAAGTCGTGTCTGCCGTTTTGCTTTAACCACAAAACCTTATTATAAATAACTTAGCAATGTTTTGAACAATATTATTAAAGTATTTCGAATATTCAGCAAATCTCTGTGGATTTGTTTTGTGACTCCGCTACGACAGGTCGTTTATGAAAATCGCTTATTAAACTACTTTCTTTCTACTTTTATGAATATCAGACATTGTACTCTAATCATACTTGTTTGACACTGTGAAAGGATTTGCTCAATCATATTAGCATCCACTATGCTACTTATTTTCAGCATTCAATATACTGAATGGCATTATCTTTTAGACTCTTCGCATAAAATGACGTAGCTACTCGTAACGATTTGTTTTGGAATACATACAAGCTTTGGCAAAATCGCACACACGTACACAGACAAGCACAGACATGCACACACACACACACACACGCAGACGCGTACACGCGTTCACGCACATAAAAACACACGCACACGCACACGACTATGGAATAATTCTTTAGTTAAATGGGAAATTGTTTTTACATATAACTTGACATTAAAACATACTTATATATGCATAGGTATATGAAAATATGTGTATTAATGTATACATGTGTGTGCGCGCACACACACACACACACACACACACATATATATAAATAAATAAATATATATATATATATACGTATATATATGTATATACGTATATACATACATATATGTTTTAGATGTGTGAATAAGATGGGCATTTTCACAGCTTCTCTTAATTAAATTCTGTTCGCAATTTACTAGGCAACTCGAGGCTACAGCAGAAAAGAATTTCTCAAAACACTGCCACGTCAAATGGAGGCCTGCGACACTCGGTCTAAAATGCAATTCTTAACAACATGGTTAACATTCATGACCTTTTGGATATTACAGACTACGTAATATTTCCACATGGTTTTCTACTATTTCGGGAATATAACAATTTTAGTTACCCAATTCTATTAACATTTGTAGGAAAACCTTTACCTAAAATTTGTCACATCAAACGAACGAACAAACAATAAAAAGAAATACATCTGCAGGAGATGAAGCTTGACTCTATTAGTTTAGGAAATAAAGGGACCAAGGGATCTGTATGATAACAGCAGCAATTAAAGTGATGTTTTAAGGGTTAACAATAATACTAAAATAATTCTATATTCCATACATTATGTATCTTGCAATAAACATCGACATTAACTAGCATTCTGACCCATACACGAGGGACACCGCTCAAAATACATCAATTCATCGTAGCTAGAACATTAATATAATTTCCATCTCGTAATGGAGATGGTGGCTATAGAAAACGCATCCATCATGTTCTGATGAAGACTACGCACTCGTAATCTTCTTAGATTCCACCAATATTTGGCAGTATGGCAAATGCATTGGAAAAGGAAGAAAAGAATTGATTAAATATCATATTCACTTGCTTGAAGAACAAATTGTCTTAAAAGCAGTGTTGCAAAGAAATGACGGAAAGTATTTTCTAAGCTTCGTCTAAAGAAAAGTAATACTAAAAAGAGACTGAAATAACAGATATGCATAGAATTTACGAATACACACACATATATACATATGTGTATATATATATATATATATATATATATATATATATATATATATATATATATATATATACACAAACAATTTTTAGTAATATGACGAGTAAAAATGCTATTAGATCACATATATATATATATACACGTACACTCAGATGTATGTGTGTATGTGCGTGCGTGCATGTGTCCGTGTATAATTATCTATGTATGTTTGTCTATGTGTAGTTATGTGTACAAATTAATACATAAACATGTATATATATATATATATGTATATATATATATATATGAATATATATGTGTGTGTGTGTGTTTATGTGTCGAACAGAGATATGGAGGAGAGGGAGTTTTACATGTAGATAGATACACATAGATTTATATAAACACTTCTAGTAAGGAATACTACCGCATCGAAACTAATAACTAACTTTATATTTTCTCCATCGTTTCCGTTACATTTCTCTCTCTCTCTCTCGCTCTCTCTCTCTTTCTCTCGCTCTCTGCCCTAAATATGTCACCCCAAATACCTCACTCTACTCCGCTCGAATATATACACATATATTTATACTTATACACACAAATATATGCATACATGAAAATTACATTATGTATATATATATGTATATATATATATATATATATATATATATATATATATATATATATATATACATACATACACACTCACACACTTTCTTACATACACAAACTTATACACACATATACACGCACATATATATATATATATATATATATATATATATATGTTTGTACTTTTATAAATTTCTATCAAATAGTGATGCATTTTAAGCATTTTTTGTCCCTTTCAGTTTTGCTATTTCTTGCCTATTAATTATTCAACTCATAATATGTAGAATAAAGCCAGAATGTCTTAGATTCTTTATCACATTTTCTCTTGTATTCTTGTTCAACGGAGTAACTTTAAATTTCACCTTAATCCTGCTTGAGAAACACGTCCATGCACGTATAACCATGTATACTTTCGCACTTTGAAACACAGATACAAGATATTTATAGTAACGTGTCCATATCTATAAGCTTGTATATATGTATGTGTTTGGACGTATATATATATATATATATATATATATATATATATATATATATATATATATATATATATATATATTACATTCTGTGTATCTGTACAGATGCTTTGAGTATGCATGCTATACACTATCACACACAGACACACACACACACACACAAGAACAAACAAGCGGACATGCATATACGTTTTTAATGCATCTAGGCAGTATCTGCTTGTCAATGTGTGTGTGTACTTCTCACACACACACACACACACACACATATATATATATATATACATATACCTACGCACAGAATCATATATATGTACATATATACATATATATATATATATATATATATATATATATATGCATACATACATACACACATATCGATGTACATGCGCGCGCTTGTGTGTATGTATGTCTGTGTGCAAATGTATGTGTATATATATATATATATATATATATATATACACATACACAAATATATATTTATATATACATATGTGTGCGTATATATATATATATATATATATATATATATATGCATACACACGTATATATACGTACACACACATCTATTCACATATCTGCACGCATATAAATGTTTCTGTGTGTGGATGTAGTGGTTTTGAGTGTTTCTAGCAGGAGTTACAAATGTTTAATTATTAATATTTGAATGTCTAAATAAGAATGCATCTAAATTTTGGTTTCTTCCATTTTTTCTATATGAAACATAAATAATTGACATGAATATAGCTTCATACATTTTATCTACTTTGTCATTCGTCGTAGAATTTAAAGAGAGAAAAAAAAATAACCCAGATAAATAGCAATGTTTTAAAACATAATTATTCACAGGTATACATATTTATATATGTATAAATGGTTTCCAATCAGGAAGAAGCTGCCTGACTCAGGTTCTACAAGAATATGACTGGGTGTTGAAGCAGCTGCTCAACCACTCAAATGTGGATGTGATATATCTCGATTTTGCAAAGGATTTCGATAAAGTCCATCGTGGAATAATATGTCACAAACTGCGTGAACTCGGCATAGTCGGCGAATTGGGTGAATGATTTTCTGAAGGATAGAAGTAAAGCAGTAGTAGCCAACGGTGCCACCTCCAATGACACGCAAATATTGAGTGGGGCTCCGCAAGGCACTGTTCTGGGATAACTACGAGGTATTGCAATAACGTGGAATTTAAAGGCCTACTTCTATTCAATGCCCTCGCAAAATAATTAAGAAACCTAAACAATGTGGTTAAAGAGGTCTTGAAAAAGAAATTATACATTCTCTTCTCTACTATATCAGAAGAACCGACGTCCCAGAAAGAGGTCCAGGCGAAGGCAGCGGTGTCAGGCCCCTTCATGAGCCAGAAGAGCCAAGAACCAGGATGTCCAAACGCCCAAAACAAACCAACCAAATAAGTATGTGGAAAGATTACAGAGTTGCTTTCCAAAGTCCAGAGTCCTTTAGAGAGTCCAGCATGAACTGCCTTAAAAGGTTTTAAAGAAATGAATGTAAGAACCAATCACTTTCACACCGATACACATATTCATACATTACATATGTGTGTTTATATATATATATATATATATATATATATATATATATATATATATGTATGTATGTATGTATATATAAATTTTTCGCCCCTTGGTACTAGCATTTGCAAGCATCCGTGGAAAATACTTTATAATGTTGTACGCAAAAGAAACCTCGCTGGAAACACTAGTTGAAACGACACAATTTTTTACTGAAATCCCATACACAAGTCGAAGAATAACCATGGGAGATTTGCTTTTCGCAAAATACAAACAGTTCTCCAATAAGCAAATATATAAAAAACTGAAAAAAATAAACAAAAACATTATATCAGGAAATCAACCAGAAGTTAACATTGTGTGATTTTCAATTTGATGTTGACGATATATTGGGTTTTGTGTTTGCATCTTATTGAAAACGTCATGTAAGGACCAATACCATGATTAGTTTATTTGAAAGATAGGACAGTGAAGATCTCGAAGTGTAAATAGAATTAAGTATTTAACAAAGCTATTATTCCAATATAAACAGAAATGGGCGGCCAGGAATAATGAAGTATACTTTGCCAAAAACAAACTACAGCATAGCAATGTTTTCGATGTAGCATATGCTGAAGACAAACAGCTACGTGTTTCCTGCGCGCCTGTAAACACATACACTCGTATACATACATACGTAGCTATGTATGTGAGTGTGAATATATACATACATAAACCGTCTCCTCGACTTACGGTCTATGCAACTTACAACTATACGCACTTAAAACCAAAGAAAATAACGAAATAGATAGAACTACCGCAGCATCTGGCAATGCAGGCCTTCCTCAGACCCATACCACCTACTGCCTGCCGCTGTCTCTTACTGTCGCTTTCCAGCATCGGTTACGTTGGAATTGGAATAGTGTTGAAAAATATAAATGCAACATACGACTAAATCGACTTATGACCAGTCAGTCGGAAGGGAAATCGGTCGTAGGTCGAGGAGAATATATATCTGGTGTAGTTAGATGATCGACTACTAATGTACAAGTAAGAGCTCCACGTAGATTATCATTTTCCAGTCAGGTTGCAGAATAGGAATTACATAAAATCTACGTAGCAGCGAATCTAGTTATGATATACTGGGTATATCTAGTGGAGTAATAAGTTAATAATTATAATTAATTGGTTCTTAGGTGTGTTTCACCATTGCAGTTATTTGAAGATCAACACTGGATGCCCCAAGTACACCTGAGTATCTAACAGCGATGGATCAACAAAGCAACCATTTATTGGATTCTGTTACATATGCAAATGCATAGAGATGCAAAGATACAACATTGTATATATATTAATAATAATAATAATAATATGACAACAAAAGAATGAATGAGACTTCGATATTACGTAAAATAGAGGAATTTATCTATAAATATAATGTGACAATTAGTTGATTATGACAACCAACTAATTGTCACATATTATATTTATAGAGTTGTATGTACGTACATATATATATGTACGTATCTCTGTGTGTATAAATTTGCATATATACATAAATACATCTATCTATCTATCTATCTATCTATCTATCTATCTATCTATCTCTGTGTATATGTATATATAGCTACTATTATCATATATGAACCTCTTTCAGGGATAGTTTTATCTAATATACACATGTCTAATATATTTTGAAGACAAATTCTTCTATAAGTATATTATTCAAATATCAAATATCATCAAATAAGAAAGGATAGTCGGGCCTAGTGAAGTTCCCTGGCTTGCCAGTCCTCCGCCAAAGCTTCCAACCCATGCTAGCATGAAAATCGGACGTTGAATGATGATGATGATGATGATTATATATATATATATATATATATATATATATATATTCTTCTATTCTTTTACTTGTTTCAGTCATATAACTGCGGCCATGCTGGAGCATGGCCTTCCAGGGCTCTTGCCGGATATGTACCCAGGACTTATTTTTAAAAGCCTACTACTTATTCTATCGCTCTCTTCTGCGGGAACCGCTAAGTTTCGGGAACATAAACGCACCAACACCAGTTGTCAAGCGTGGTAGTGGGTGTTCAAACGCAGACACAGAGATATATACAAATATATATACAAATATATATATATATATATATATATATATATATATATATATATACGATGGGCTTCTTTCACTTTCCGCCTACCAAATCTACTCACAAGACCGTGGTCACGGAATGGAACTGAACCCGGAACCATGTGGTAGGGGACAAGCTTCGTATCACACAGTGACACCATGTGCCATGTGTATATTTGTTTTTACTCGGTAGGAGATAGAAATGTGATTTCAGATTCGAGCTGTGTGCCATGTAAGAAACCGGCGTAAAAATTCTTCGTGCATACCATGCCATTCATGTGGTGCCAAGCACGATGCCTTTACGTCACGAATTGAACGCACACACACACACACACACACGCACACACACGCACACACACACACACATGCGCACACGCATACACACATATATTGATTTCAGTTTTTCATGTATGATATGCGTAGGTATGTATGAATGTCTGAATATGTATAATTATCCCGGATTGTTGGAAAAAGTACAGAAGAAAGGGATATACTAAGGAAAAAAAAAAGATGCAACAGAACAAAGCGTAACTAATAAAAAGAACAAGTTGATGCGGATGAAGTAAATAAATTGTTTTGCTGAACTGAACTATTAATATTTTTCTGATCTTTTGGTGTTAGGTAGGATTCCTACACGTTTTTTTTTCTCTTTTTAGCATTTTCTTTCATTTTCTTATCCACAATTTGCTTTTCCCTTTATTTTTTCTCTTTTAATCGAATGTTTTTGCCAAGAGGAAATATATGACATATAACTTTCATAACAGCCATTTTAATTTTCCTCTTAACAACAAGTATTTCGAATTGAAAGTGGAAGAAATTAAGAAGTGAAAATGATTTATTTCAATCATCATGGCTAATATTTCTTACTTCGGCTTCTTCATTTTTCTTATTCCTTCTTCTGAATAATACCATTTTTTTCCCTTCTTTTTCTTCTTCTTCCAAATAATATCAACACGATTTGTTCATTTGGTTGCTTGCAATATTTTGATACCGTTTTGTATTATTTTTCGCTACAGTATTCCGTCCGAGTAATTTCAGTAATACCAAGCACGCTCTTTTCTTTTCATTTCTTTTCCCTTTTCTCTTTTGTTTCTCCTTTTCTTTCGTACGTTTGATTGATTCATTGCAGTTCATAATCATATTCTATATTTTCAATATAGTGTTTTATTTTTCCTGTATGTCTTAGACTTGTGTTTTCGTTTTGACCATAAGAGTGTGGAGTGGGCTGTGGTGGCATACATTTTTTTCTTAATAAGATCAATATTATTCCTTTCTCGTTATATCTCAGTGACGGTGGAGAATTCTTTCCAGAATATTACGTATATGTTTGATTTCTCCCACTATCTCTCTCTCACACAATCGCACATGCATTCTCTTTCCTTCTCTTTTACAACACAATACATGCGTTTATATAAGTGTGCATGTGTAGATGCATGAATATGCGGTTTATGATATTTCTCTGCTATAGCTGTTTAATATACATACATGCATAAATCCAGCAATATATATGGTATTTCTCTATTTCCTGTAATATATATATATCTATGCAGGTAATCTTCAAGTTTAGGGCGATAAAAAAAATAATAATATTCAAGGGAAATAACTGAACGACACCAGTATTATCCGTTTTCTTCTAACTGTTTATAAATAAATCACACCATAACACTAACGTCAATCAAATCACGTGTGTGATTTATTTATAAACAGAGATGTACGGAGAGTACTGGTAAGACGTTCAGTTACTTCCCTTGAATATTTTTTTATCCCCCTAAACTTGACGATTACCATATATATATATATATATATATATATATATATACACAGACGGACAGACACATTGATAGATATATAGATAGATAGACTGCATTGTTTCTATGTAAATGGGTAAAGTGTAAAGCGCCCCTTCAATCATGAATGACCCTGGGATTGCACTTTGGACGCTACCCTCCGACGCACAGGTCAGTGCAAGTTTGCTTTTATCGAAGATCAGCGGTCAACCAAGCATAACACCCAAAAATGCTATCAAAATGAAAGACAAAGGTACCACTGGCGTCGCAAGTTATTTCTACCGAAGACTGAACTTGACCAACGTGAAATAAAGTGGCTTCCCCAAGAACACAACACATAACCCAGTCCAAGAATCGAAATCACCACCTCATGATTGTGGGCCAGATACTCTAACCACTAAGCCATGCGACTTCACTATATATATATATATATATATATATATATATATATATATATATATATATATATATATATATATATATATATATATATATATATATATATATATATATATATATATATATATATATATATATATATATATATATATATATATATATATATATATATCTTATAATTTCAATTCGAATAAAACTATGCGATTTAAAATTTAAAGTGGACAAAGAAAGCAAAATAGAATTAGATAGAATGAAGTAAAATAAAATACTATAATAGTCCATCGGCTAAAATACTATATCTGATGACAAAACTTTGAAATGACAGAAAAGCTTTAAAATAATTTAACATCATTTAAAGTTATATTAGAAGGTCCTGTACTTACCTCAAGGTACACGTAATAACAGCAGACTTCCATAGGTAAAATCCGTTTCTGCCCACCCCACCAAACTTACAAAAGTTCATAAAGACCACTGGTCAAAAAACATAGGTCAAAACACACACAAGCACCTATGGCCATTTCACTACCGTAGTCCATACACGTCATAGTGCAATCCAGTGATGACCCCCTCCTCATGGTAACAATTACAAACAAACATGAGGACATGCAAAAAAACAAAAAAAAAATTTTTTGTCTATGATTGGCTTATATAGTCAAGTGGGAAAAACTAGTCCACGTCATGAATAAAAACAGAATTCAAATTGGCTGTTGTAACTAATGTAATCATCCAGGTTTCAAATCACCTTAACGCCGACAAATAATCTTATTTATATTTCTATTTTCTATTTTTATTTCTATATACCTTCAAGAAAGTGAAGGAAAACCTATGATTGCAGAAGGGAATCACTTCAGTGAATTTATTTAAAGTTATCGGTCCAAATATATATCTTTTAAAATTGTAGAGGTAACACACGAGTAAGCAGATTTCTTTTTCATAAATATATAGGAGTGGCTGTGTGGTAAGTAGCTTGCTTACCAACCACATGGTTCCGGGTTCAGTCCCACTACGTGGCACCTTGGGCAAGTGTCTTCTACTATAGCCTCGGGCCGACCAAAGCCTTGTGAGTGGATTTGATAGACGGAAACTGAAAGAAGTCCGTCGTATATATGTGTATATATGTATGTGTGTGTATATGTTTGCGTGTCTGTGTTTGTCCCCCCAACATCGCTTGACAACCGATTCTGGTGTGTTTACGTCCCCGTAACTTAGCGGTTCGGCAAAAGAGACGATAGAATAAGTACTAGGCTTACAAAGAATAAGTCCTGGGGTCGATTTGCTCGACTAAAGGTGGTGCTCCAGCATGGCCACAGTCAAATGACTGAAACAAGTAAAAGAGTAAAAGAGATATCATTGTGTTTGGGTGCGTGTGAGTGTGTGTACGCGCGAGAATATTTTGTTTAATACTGTCTGATAGCCTTCATTGATGAGGTCATCAAAGATTGGACATATTGTGATATTAATACATGTATGGTTTAGTGAGTGTTTGTAGTTCTTAGAAAGCCTGTAAGATTGGTGGGATTGAAAGTATAAATGAAACTCACATCTAAAATCTTGTTTGAATAAATTCTGCAGAAGGTGTTCTTGCTTCTAGCATCCGTGAGTCACATTGACTGACTGACACACTATATCCGTAAGCAATAAACAGTTTCTGCAGAATTTCAATCAAATTGGAGACATTAATCTTGCAAATGGGTGATAATTGTATTTATATGAAAATGAAGCTATTGTACATTGAGCACGTTTAACGTTAAAAGAATGGTAAAGCAGGAACTTCTAATTTTGTGATTCGTATTCATTCTAGATATAAAATACATTATAATAACACCCTGGCTGTAAGGAATCTACAGGAAGATATCAAAAAGGGAATGTCATAAAATGGCATATATGCAGCGGTAAATAAAATACGTCTCTCATACTCCTACATTCTGATAATTGTAACAAGCACTTTGCACTGTAATTTATGCAGCGTTAACTTGTCAATTTTATGGCGAAGTTCAGTTAAGAACATAACGCCGGGTGTTTAAGAATTTCACTTTGCAGGGCATGTGTTATTCGACAACGGACCACTGCTCAGCAACTTCGATATATAGTTCAAATCACTTTGACACCTTGTGTGTGTGTGTGTGTGTGTGTGTGTGTGAGTGCAGGTATGAGTAATTTTGTTTGAGTTACTTTTCTCCCAAATCACCACTTGCCAACTTGTGTCGATGCGTATTCAATCCCGTAGCATTATGGGAACCCAATCAATGAAGTACCAGGTTAAAAGATCTATAAATATTGTAATGTTATTGCGCGCGCGCGTGTGTGTCTATGTATGTGTATGCGTGCGAGTATGTGTATATGTGATTGTGTGTATATATGTGTGTTTCACAGAACCTCCACTGAGAATCATTGCTGATTAGTTTACTTCCCCATAACTCTGTTATTCAGCAAAATAGCCTGATATTGTACGCAAGGGCATGAAAAACAAATCTTAAGTCATAGGGATAGAAAGCACCTAAAGCTCCACGAGGGTTCGGCAGGGGGTTTCTGTTGCACGTGTATTTCAAAGGGGCCACCTTTGTCACACTCTGTGTCACGCTGAACCTTCCCGAGCAGTACGTTAAGACTACACGTGTCTGTGGAGTTCTCAGCCACTTACACGTTAATTTCACGAGCAGGCTGTCCGGTTGATCAGATCTACTGGAACTCTAGACGTCGTAACCGACGGAGTGCCACGATTGGAAGAGAATTTACAATCTTTAACATACAATTTAATATGAGAGATCAGTTACATATAAATAAAAAAAAGCTTTAATCTAAACGTTTTTTCCCCCCCGTTTTATGAGCTGATGATTTGTCTTGGTTTGTAATTTATGTTTTAAAATTCTGAGTGTTCTAACGATTTGTAAATGGTAGCATTGGGGCAGTTTATAGGCATAATCGAAAGTACATACGTACATACTCGATGCACAATGCAACGACAGTTAATTTAGCTATGAAATAAAACGATGGAAAACAAGTCACATACTCTGCTATTCTTTGTTATTTGCAATAAAACGTATTTTCAATCTATTTAGTATGAGTTGTGTAAACATTTAATATCTTTTATCTAATATTGATTCCAATCATTGGAGAATGGCCATGATGTGGCAAAACGTTGGAGAGAAAGTCGCATAAATTGACCTCACTACATTCATTATTCTTTAAAGTCTGGTAATTATTATGGAACAGGCAACCTCTATGTCGAACCGTTAGGTTACTGAGGTGTAGACTAGGAAAACAACTAATACACACACAAACTTATACTTACATACATACACCCGTACCTAACACTCACAATCCCACACACACACGCACATCCACACACATACACACACACACCCACATACACACACACACACACTTCTCACCAACACTACACACTCACACAGACACGCATAAATCACACACACATGGGCATAAACAACACCCGCACTTACAATAGCAAACGCACGCACACACACGTACACAGCAACGCACATATACACAACATACACATACATACACGCACGCACAAAAACATACACATACACACACGCGCACATACAAAATACACACACACACGTACACGTACCCAACACCTACAACCCCACACAAACACGAACACACACATACTCAAAAAACCGCCTGTTGACCTGCCACCTAACACTGTCTATAAGCATCCACTAACCATTCCTGCTACTAATTCCTTCCCCTACGTCATACACACACACACACACACACACACACACACACACACACACAAACACACTAATAGATAAACCACCAAACCATGCACACACACACACACACACATACATACGCACACACACGTTCTGTTATCACACACACACTCGCAGACTCTCGCGCACGCACAGATATTCATCTCCCTTTTTCACTCTGCTGTGTTAGAAAGAACTTTTCCCCCACCACCTCCTCTTCCGGTCTTTTCACAATGTAAACTCGTGGGCATCGGTACCATTTTCCTCTTTCTCCGTTCTTCCATTCTCCGAACTTTCCATCTTTCCGACGAAGGGCTACGCCCGAAACGTCATACACTCTCTCTTTCCTTTCCCGAGCTTCCAATAACACTATCCGTATCACGTCCTCACTTTGTTGTTTTTTTGTTATTGTTTTTTTGAACTTATATATATATATATTATATTATCTATCTATCTATATGTACATACATACACATACATATATACATACGTTCATCTGCTCTCCCCTTCACCGTTTTCTCACTCTTCCTCCTTCATTCTCTCTATCTATATTTCTTACTTCCATTTGCTTTTGCCTGTCTCTTATCAAGCTCGTTTCTCCAGCGTTCACCACGTTATGGCTTAACCGCCCTCGTCGTTTGTTTTTACTGGTTTGTTCTAACTATTCTGCTTTTGTCACTATTTTAACCCTCCGCAAATCCCAATATTTTGAAAATTCGCTTTGCGGGAACGACTGTTTTAACGAAGTCGCGTCTTGTCTCAAGTGTTCGAAACGCAGAGTAGATAGAACAGAGAAAACAGATGAAAGGGATGTTCTTTATGTTGCCTGTCTCGTTTCTGTATGTTTCTTTCGTTGTTCGGAAAGAAGTTCGTTTTCCATGTTTTTGTTTTTTATGTTTTCGTTTTCTATTTTGCTCACGATTTTTCGACGTTCTGTACCCATATATACATGTATATATACATATATATGTAGGCATATACATGTATATGTGTAAATGTGCATATATATATATATATATATATATATATATATATATATATATATATAAAAATCCAAGAAGAGGGTACGCAACACATTTCTTAGGAGTTACTTGTATACTTTAAATGAGAGTTTGATCTGATTCCAGCAACGTAATGTTTCGAAGCTCTCTAGCAGAGAAGCCCGTCTCTTTCGGGTGATATAGTACGGAATGATAAGATACAGAGAATGCAAGATGCCTACGGGAAGATAGTCAGCTGTTGGCCAAGGCGGGTCACATGGTGTTACCAAAGAATATCAGATGCTCAGCGACACCAGTTCATTTAGAAGAATTTTTTTGACCGCGTGGCTGAACAGGAAGTAGCAACGCAGTCAAAGAAATTCTTTCGAAACGAACTGTTGTCGCTAAAAAACTAATGATATTCGTTGATACATCATATGATCCACCTTCACCAATAGGAGTTTATCTTATGGTAGCCACCGTGAACTACGGGCTTCTGTTGGACATTTTAAGTAGCAAGGAACCAAATCAAACAGTTCTAAATAATATACACAGCTGCGTGGTAAGAAGCTTGCTTCCCAAACACATATTTCCGGGTTCAGTCCCAACTTGGGCAAGCGTCTTCTACTATAGACTCCGGCCGACCAATCACTTGCCAGTGGATTTGGTAGACGTAAACATATGCTCGTTTCAGTCATTTGACTTCGGATATGTTGGGTCATCGCCTTTAGTCACACAAATCGAACCCAGGACTTTGTAAGCCCAGTACTTATTCTAAGTTACGGGAACGTAAGCACACCAATATCGGTTGTCAAGGGATGGGGGGAACACATGAATAAATAGACACACAAATGTAAATACAACAGGCTTCATTCAGTTTCAAGAGAACGGTCGACCCGCAATATATAGAAGTACACATTTATCCAACGTGCCATGCGATTGGACTGAACACAAGCATATGATTGCAAAACGATTTTCTTAAACACACATCCCTATTTAAAGATACAAATGTGTTCATGAAACGAATTTCTTCTACTCTAAGCCCGAAATTTTTTGTGGGAGAGGGGGGAAGTTGATTAGATCTACCCCCGTACGCAACTGGTACGTAATTTATCGACTCAGAAAGTATAAAAGGTAATGTCGACCTCGGCGGAATTTGAACTCAGAACACAAAGACAGATGAAACACCGCTAAGCATTTCCCCCGTCGTGCTAACGCTTCTGCCAGCTCGCCACCTTGTTGCCGAAATTAATCCTATCGCCTAAATATTAGTGTTATTGATTATATGGGTGTTTTCGAAATATAGTTTTCTTTTGCAGGGTATAATAAATATATTATGTATGAAATAATATCTGCTAGCCAGTTGGTAATTGCTTGTTAAACGTTTCTGGTAGAATATGCCAGAATTCACCATTTCAGATCTTTTGTTAGATATTGCAAAAGCTGCAATACGACATAATATAATACTTCTCAAACAGATGAACCTCGCCCCCAAGGTT
The DNA here is from genome assembly GCF_046866305.1 of Octopus bimaculoides. Lineage (NCBI taxonomy): Eukaryota > Metazoa > Mollusca > Cephalopoda > Octopoda > Octopodidae > Octopus > Octopus bimaculoides. Next base: position 24,355,048 of record NC_142954.1, read on the forward strand.
TTCCAGCAAAACTTGTTTGTTTACTGTCATACTATTGCAGCTAAACTAAAGATATGCTTTATGAAGAAAGATGCAAATTCAGGATTTTATTCGCCCTCATCTGAAGTTTGTATAAACTACACAATATCTGCATACGTCACAAATAAAGAGTGGCTAGATGGAACAATATTCCCATAAGAATATTAGCGTTTTAAAGAATCCTGAATCTCTAACTAAAATAGACGCCAGCCAACGAGAGAGCAACTGTGGTATTAATAATCTTGCTAGAGATGTTAGCTCTTTTAAACGTTGCCATACCGTCTTAAAAACACAAGGGGACATCGGATAATGTATTCCTAGATATGTAATGGCAGTGACACCAATGGCTTGGCCAATGCTGGAGAATCTTTGATCATTATTTCACGTTGTGTGTGTATGTGTGTGTAAAAATGTGCTTTACTGGGTATCTAATTGCACGGCTATGGTATGCACCATTAGGAATGCATTGAGAAAAAGTATCTGTTGAGGTACCGCCCCAGTCACTAGAGTCGTACCTAATAATTAAATAAATGGAACAATGGGTGAAAATCGCTGCCAGTGTTAGGCTATCATGAAAAAAGTTGAAAGACTGAAACTTGATATATTGATTTCAAGTTTTCGGTACAAGGACAGTGAAGGGGATAGATCGATTGCTTTAATCCCAGTATTCAATTAATATATAATTTTATAGACACCTGTAATGATGAAAGGCAAAATCTACCCCGGTAATCTTTTGAGCTCAGAACGTAAAGTTGGAAGAAATGACGCTAGGCATGATTCCTTGGCGTGGCAACGATTCTACTAGCTGGCCACCATGCACAAACTTTATGCACTGTTTTCAAAATTTGGTATGATACCAGCGCATTCAGTGGATGGGGTAGATCAATGATATCAACACCGCTACTGAATTGATATCAACCCAGAAAAGATGAAAGGCAGTCGATTAAAATATGAAAGGTAAATTCGACCTCGGCAGAATTGGAACTCAGAATGTGAAGGCGAAATATCACTAAACACTTTCTCCGGAGTGGTAACGATTCAGCAAAGTCGTCGCCTTATGTATTAATAATAAGCCACTCCCAATATTTGATCAATTTTTTATATCCGGATGGTTGATGTTCACTTTAACCCTTGCTTCATATGATAACAGAAATAATAACGGCCCTTACACAGTAGAGTTCTCTGTCCGACATTCCAAAGATTCCGTCATGATAACTCCCTTAGGGGACAAAGATATTCAACAGAACAGAGAGACGTAACTGCTACTTGTACTAATTCAAAAACAACACCTGGCTAATTTTCAATAATTCCTTCCAGACCAGCCATCTTCTGCCGGTGAGACAAACTAGAACATCTCCTGTGGGCAAATCACTGTCTCACTAACTACCAACATATTCAAAGAACGATTTACCAAAAATATAAAACATATACGTTGGTGAAATTGGAATGATTCCAAAATTCTTTATGGTCCTAGTAATTAGATTTCTGGTCGGTTTTATTCTTCAAGAAAACGGTAAACTTCTATTGAATGTCTATTCCAAAGCCCAAGCTTTCATTATTCTGCTGAATAACAGAATTCCAGATAAATGCCACACCTGCGATCATGTCTAACCTCATTGCGAATATGAAGTAGTAGCAGCGGCAGTAGTAGTCGTAGTGGTGCTGGTGATATTTGTGACAGTAGTAGTGTTGTTATATTTATAAATACACACATACACACACACATAGAGATAAACGACTTGTTTCTTTTAGTGTTTGTCTACAGAATACGCTTACCAGGCTTTGATTGGCCCGAGGCTATATTAGGGGACATTTGCCGAAGATTGAAAACTCATTGCCATATAGACAACGCTGTGCCCATCTTACCTTTTAAGTAATGTCATTTTCTTGAATTTCAATCTTCCTCCGTTCTATCCCTTCATTTAACATTCACCTTCAAAGAAATCGAACTTTCCAAACGGTTCACGGTTAAGGTTTCTCAAGCTACCTCCTCTTACTTCAAACTGAGTAGACCTAGTTGCCACACAAGAGGTGGTCTGCATTATCTGCTACGAAAATATGTCATTCATTTAATTTATTTCTTATTCTAATTATATCTAGTGCAATGATAACTTATTTCATTGTGACCATTTATTTGTGATTATATGGTATCTGAAAACTGTCCTGAGAATATTTAAATTTTATCTCTTCCAATATTTCGTTGCATCTTAAGGCCAGAATTCTATTGAAATTACGATAAAATCACAAAGAATGTTTCGAACTACACAAACTAATACTTACAAGAAACACATGTATGTGTGTATGTATGCATGTATGAATGTTTCTATGTATCTATCACCATATATGTTTACACACACACACACACACACACACACACACACACACACACACATATATATATATATTTATATTATATGTACATATATAGATATACATACGTGTACATATATTCATATACATATATACATATATATATATATATATACATATATACATACATATACATATATTTACATTTATACATAAACATATATATATGCACATATAGATATATATATATATATATATATATATACATATATATGTATACATATATATATGCATATATACACGCATATTCATGCATATATATATATGTGTGTGTGTGTGTTTATGTATATGTGTATATACATGTGGGTTTATGTATATGGATATATATATATATATATATATATATATATATATATATAGTTTTACAGAAACAAATGCATTGAAGTATTGAAGTAAATATGAAACCGAGTCAATGTTGTTTCCGTTGTATTATTTGCCATGTATAAATAGCTTTTACTCGTTCTCCAATAATAGCGCAGAGGTCGACCTAAACCATTTGATATTATGTCAACCTTGACAGGGGCTAAATTGATTATGAAGAAAACCGCGCAAATAATATCAGTTGCTTCCATCTCAACGATGTAAATACAAGTAAAGCAATTAGTAAAGTACCTCTTAGGTTTTGGCAAAATTAATACCTCTTTGTTATGGAATGTTGATTTTGTGGAAAAGAATGTGTATTGTGCATTCGATCAAACAAGACGAATTATTGCTGATGTGCTTAATATATTACAAGTCTAATTCATGAAGCTCTGAATCTGATAAATCAATTGAGAACGGAGCTTTAGATATATAATATATTTATGAATTGTATATTTTCTTCTGAGAGAATATAAAATATGTCTCTTTAGCAATGGCAGACATTTGTATTCGGTAGATTTTTCTTCTGCTTTCACTTTAAAAAAAAAAATGTTCCCGTCTTGATGTTATTTAAATAAAGATTATTATTATTATTATTATTATTATTATTATTATTATTATTATTCAGTAGATTTATTTTTATAGCGTGCTTTCACTTCACTACCGAGCGCAGCTCTGTGTGCGTTGAGTATACGCTGCGATTTGCTGTGATGCTCTTATGGTTACTGTATTGAAAGTGTTTTGCATAGGTTATGTGCAGTGCCAAGTAGTACATTTTTCTGTATGCTGTATATATTTGTAAGTCCTGGTGTTTTTGTTATGTATTTGTCTGAATATTTTATTATTATTTTTTTTTGTTTTTTTTTTTGTTCTATTTACTGCTATTTTTATTGATATCATAATTACTTTTAACAATAGTAAGTAGTAGTAGTAGTAGTAGTAGTGGTGGTGGTTAGTGCTGTTGTTGTGGTTAGTTTTGTTATAGTTAAATAAGACTATAACAACTGAATGCGTTGTTGCTGATGTTTTCAATCCATGACCAGAGCTTATTTTTTACATCGAGGACCTCAGATATTGAAACCGGATCACACTGACCATTTTGGGGGAGTTCTACGTGTAGCATAATTTTCTAAACATATCAAATATCACGTTTAATTTCAAACGATGAGCTCTCATTTCATAACATTTAGTTGCAGGGAAATCGGGTATGTAGAAAATCTAATTGGATTGTATGTGGCCATAAAAATGGTCCATCAATTCCATGGTTATTTAAAACAAATCTTGTTTTTTAGCAGTGAGTTACCTAAAGCTAAATCATTAACTATCCAAACGGTCCAATAAGCTTACACTTGTGTAGGGTAATACATTAAAATGCAAATGTTTCCGTAAACTGCAGCAGTTCCGATGAAAGCTGTTGCAAATAGAACATCCCTTTTCTGTTAGATTGCAGGGATCAAAACATATACCAATTAAATAATGTAGATGATTCTGCTTTGGGTCAAATACTTGAGAAATATAGGATATGTTATAAATATCCAGTGAATGCGTGATATATATATACGGCGAAGCTGCCAAACCACGGAACTCTCAGACCATGAGACAATCTGTCCGTTGTACTAAATATGTATGAAAATATACATATATTCATATTTTGAGTTCTATTTCCGTGTTTGCATCAGCAAACACACACACACACACTCGCATATATACGGAGCGGGACGCTTAAAGTAAGGAACGCATACGAGCTAAAGTAATGAATATTTTAGAAAAAGATCTTAAAATATTATTGTGAGTTTCTGGTGGTTTTCGAGCCTTGGCTCTGATTTTAGCAAGCGGTATTATATACCCTACTGGATATAAATTTACTTCATATTGTACCTGTCATGGGGTGAACTTACTGACCACCTTATTATTACATTCTTAATTTCATTAATAACGGTAATAATACATCTTTATTTAAATTATATATATAACTTTACCATATGTTACATATTTATTATAACAAATTGATGCTGTGTGGACTTAGATCCCTGTTGACAAGCTGCTAGTACTAAAAGAGCGTGAAACGCTTTCGGTATGCAAATAAGGGACTCCTTCAAAGAGTACCTGCTGCATTTGCGAGTATGTAAACAGTGTGGTTGGTTGTTTCTCTGGAGACTGTCAAAATGCTGTAGACGCCTCTGATGAGAACCTTATGAAATAAACTTTGTTCGTTAATGTTTTCAATCTGCGGAGAAATGGCTAAAATTTGATCTGTTTATACCATATATCACACACACACACACACACACACACACATATATATATATATATACATATATATATATATATACATATATATATATATACATACATACATACATATATACATACATATATATATGTATATATATATATATATATATATATATATATACATATATACATACATATATATATATATACATACATACATACATACATATATACATACATATATATATGTATATATATATACATATATACATACATATATATATGTATATATATATATATATATATATATATATATATACATATATACATACATATATATATATATATATATATATATATATATACATATATACATACATATATATATATATATATATATATATATATATATATATATATGTATATATATTGTAGCCACTCCAGTGCTTTGCCTAAAAAATTGAGCATTAACAATTGAAAGGTAAATAGAGTAATGGGCATCGACCAATAGCGTCCAAAATTTTTGTCCCAAACTGATCTAACTATCGCCATATCTACTTATCAGATTTTGCAAAATCGAAACCAGAGCATGAAGATTTCGACATTTATATTATTCAGAATTTCGTTTAACACATCTGTCAGTGATAAATTAAGCTGTTGAACATATGTGATACTTGTACATATTTTTATTTTGATTTTAAAACTGCTTTTTTTTGTCTTAAATAAAACAGGTTTAAAAAAAACGTGCATGGAAAGTGCACCAGTAAATTTTTATTTCATTTCCAGGGCACCATCAATTCAAAAAGGAAACACAAATCTAAATTTGAGAGGAAAAAAAATCCAAATTAAAATTTTTCAGAACTACTAGCAGAGTTCATGCAATCATTGGAAAACTAATATAGTCAAGGTATGCTGAAAGCCGCACATTGGGAGTTTGTCATTTGTTGCAAGCAGGGAATTCATGCGATACAAAACACAGGCACAGAAATAATACTAAGAAGAAAGCAAACAAATATCGAGGAACGAAATAATGAAAGGAACGCGAAAAAGAAAAAGGAAAAACGACCTGTAATGAATACGTAACAATAACGTACATATCATAAGCAAACTACAAAAAAGTTTTATGGTATAGGGATTGCAGAAAACAATTACTACTAATAAACTGAGATGGAATCTTGTAAATGGTGAGTAGACAGCAATACTCTGCAGAGACTGAGAAACCGAGAGAATCTAACAATGTTTAAAAACGGCTCGATTCATAGTTTATACGAGTAGTTTCCCATCCGTGCACAACGAACTAATGCAATCAAAGGTTAAAATCTACTGCAGGCTGTTAAAATCTGTATATATATAAAAAAAAGAGAAAAGCAACTTTTCTAATCATTTCTGATGGTCCAAACTTTGTAATGTAAATATATCCCGTATCAATACGGAGATGGCAATGCAGCATTTTGAAGTACAAAAAAAAAAGAAAGCCCCCAAAACGCGTAGTGATAGAGGCACACGACATAGCTAGCATATATAATATTTACGCAAATAATCAATGAAACATATGTGAAGAATGCATTCAAATGGAAACAAACAAATTGTGGGCTATAAGTTTAAAAACATTAACAAAAACAAACGGTACACTTGCTAAGTTAAAATGAACGTGCACAGAAAAAGGCAGAACCTAGAAATGTTGAAAAAATATAGTCAAATCTAAACAAATATATTGGTAATCCGCAGCGCACATGCGGTTGAATATACTTTGAATCCCTTACAATTCAAATTTAAACATTTTGCACAGTAACAACCCAATAATATCGGACAGTTTAAAGAACACATCCTGCACAATAGTCATGTTGAAATATAACGAAAATCCAAAGCAAACACTAAAATAACACTAACCGGAAAATAGACGTTGGATACAACCAATATATACGTGGGCATGTTTGTGAGCGTGCGTTTGTTTTCGTATGCTTGCACACACACATCTGCGGCGTATATATATATATATATATATATATATATATTTGTACATATATGAATATATACACGCACGCACATACATGTATATTTATGCTTATTTGTATATATATATATATATATATATATATATATATATATATATATATATATATATAAATATATATATATATATATAGATAGATATTTGTTTGTATCTACAAAACCAGGGAGAGAGAGACAGAGGGAGAGTGAGAGAGAAATGTCAAGAAGAGAAAAAATGTAGGAAGAAGAGAATAGTTTAAGTGTGATCAATGTGTGTGTGTTTTCGTTTATATATGTATCCTCTATTATGTCGTATGTTGAAAACTCTGTAATGTTTATTTCTTGTTATTTTTATGATGTAACAGAAATGTTTACTAGCAACATCATTACGAAATTCTGTTACCATGTATATTACCAAAATGGCAAATCGTATTCTCGATACATACGTGCTCAAAACAAACTTCACTAACAAAGAGCTGGGCCTAAATCCGTTAAACTGTTAAATAGTAAAATAGAACCAAACGAAATTGCATGTCGGTAAACATTTGACGATGCAGATATCGAAATAATTCAGAGTAAAAAGATAATAATAATAAAAAAATTGTACACGGCAAACTTAAATGAAATTGGCATAGCAGAAAAACAACAAAGCACATCGTTGAAACTGTAGCTAATATTGTTACCCTTTGGTAAAAAATATATGGAGAAACAAACAGGGAAAAATATATGGTAATAAACAGAAGTAGTACTGTAAGAATAATGTAATTTCAACCAGTTTATCTGACAAAATTGAATTAGACACACATGAAATAAAGGAAAAAAAAAAAAAAAGAAATGCAATGAATACATTTAAAATATTTAAAAAGTAAAAATACAGATATACTAAAGTAAGAAGTAAACATATATGCACTGTCACACACACACACACACACACACACACATATATATATATATATATGTATTTATATACAGACATTTACAGAGAGACACATGCATATATCAATCACTCGGTAATAATTTTAATGGAGGAACATCTAACTACAAACTGCATTTTATGTTGAACAGCCATACACGCAAACAATTATATATATATATATATATATATATACACACACACACACATATATATATATATATATATATATATATATATATATATATATAGTTATAAACTTATATAAGATATATAAATATATGCACACACACTCGCCCGCGTGCACACGACATATATATGCCTTATATACGTGTGTGTGTGTGAGTGAGTATGTGGATGTATGTAAGTAAACGTATGTATATACGCATGTCTTCGTGCATTTCTGTTTCCGTTTGTTTGTGTCTCTGTGTGTCTCAATTTCTCTCTCTCTCTCTATCTATCTATCTATCCAGCTATCTAGCTCTCTTTTTCACTATCTGTCTGTCTGTCTGTCTGTCTGTCTCTGTCTCTGTCTCTCTCTCTCTCTCTGTATCTATCTAGCTATCTATCTAGCTAGCTCTCTTTCTCTCTCTCTCCCCCTATGTCTGCAGACTAATGTTACATTCCACAATGTTGAATACTTCTATTATCAAACTGCACCAAGAATATTGAATTCAAATGAAATTGAAATGAAACAGAAGTAAGCAACATGAACACCAGCAACATCAACAGCGGCAACATCACAGGCACTACAACTGCAACAACAACAGTAAAAAAATAAGAGAATGACATGCGGAAACAAACAAAAACTTCTGTTGAGACTTAATAGTTTGTGCTAAAGTTTGTTGCCGAAATGCATCATGGGCAATGAACTTTTTTCATGGCATATACAAAAAAATCTCTGCATGTAAGCGAGTGCACATACGCACAAGCTTACATGTGCACGTACACACACACACACAACCAGACATGAATATGAGTGTGTACATATAAACATACATAAACATACAAAACTCGTCTGCATATGTATATATACATGTGTGTGTGTATCCGTGTGTGTGTTGTGCGCATATATATGTAACCTTGTTTGTATGAATTATTGACCAATGTGGGAACCGTCGCCCGCAAAATATCCACCGCCCTAAAATCTGAGAACCAGCTTGTCATAATAATTGTTTATTAGAGATATTCTAGGAACGTCAAATTAGTTGTTTACCTTAAATAATTCTATCTCTTTGCCGTTATTTTCCGAGCCTTATTGCGCGAAAGAGCTATTTGAGACGATTTCTAAATATATCTATGTGCTTCTCTCAAGGCATCGATATGGTATAATGATCATGATGATTATATTGATGGTGATGATGGTGACGATGACGACAATCATGGGAAGAGAGAATAGCCCCCGCTTTCCCGATTTTACCAGTAAACCCATAGGGACATTCCTTATTCACCCACCAATCGTATTAATAGTTTGTGATACTACTTTTAGCAATAAACTATTACCATATTACCATAAGGGTTAATAAAATATTTAATGGCTTAATTACACCTAACTGAACCTACATACAAAACGTAAACAGTTGGTTTGTAGAATCACAGAATGCGCGTAAACAAAGGTCTAGTGATGTAGATAGAAATTACATACATTTGCCTATTGCTGTTGTGTAATTTTCGATTCCATTTAATTACCAATGATCTGATTTATAGATTAACTAATGGTGCATGGTGTGGCAAAAATATATTATATATGACATGTAATATATATTTATACCGAATATTTATTTATAAATTATACCTAAGTATTCGCATGTACAGATATAAGCACACATCTATGTATACAGAAACTTATACAAGTTTTTATACCCCACCACACACAAACACGCATATATATGTAAATATACATCTGAGTGTGTGAGTAAAATATAGGGAAATATACATAGAAACACACATAAGCACAATTATATATGTTTATACCGAAGTACAAATTGCAAGTTACGTAATAGTAAGCCACCCATAGCTTATTGAAACGCGAATCTATTGGCATAATTATGCTTAGTTTCGTATACTATTCAAATTTTTGCATAGGGAAGCAGTGGAACAAAGTGTAAGCAAAAATACTTGTAGGCCTATTGAAATATACTTATCACTTTTGTATGTAGTTGTTTATCAAAAACTGATAAAAATTATTCAAATTATATTTAATAAATTCGCATAAGCAAAACATTTGTTTTATCTGCTTATATAAATCCATTTCGTATTTTACAATTAATTTTCATCTATGCGAAACCCAGGTACAGGGTAGAAACCTCTTTTTAATGCAGAATTTGTCTTGATGCAGCCTATTTTTAGCATATAAAAAGTCAATTATGCATTGAATAACAAAAAAAAAACAACTTTGGACAGAGATATATGTGTCTATTTCAATCAGACGCTAGAATTGCTTGCAGCGCTTTTCCACTATCAATCTCCTGCTCAAAATTCTAAAAGACAGGGTATTACACAGTCATAGAATATAATGTTTACATATTGTCGTGATATAAATATCTAGGGAGACGTGTAATCTATAGCAGGCGTGATATCATATCCATATGTCGAGTTCAATCTATATGGAAATCACTGAAACTAGATACCATTTGCAGAACAGGTTTTGCGTTTCGGGACTGCACTTTATGGTTAGATTTTCATGAACAAAAGGTTCCTTTAACATGAGAATTATTACCGTAATGATATATGTTATTTCTCATAGAAATATCACAGTACCCTACCTGTGAATGGCGTATATAAATTAACCTTGAAACACACAAACGCGCCCATACATATACATACATTGCTTAGTGGTTAGAATGTTGCACTAACGATTGTGAGATCTTGAGTTCAATTCACAGACCGGGCTTAGCGTTGTGTTCTTGCGCAAAGCGCTTCCTTTTACGTTGCTCTGTGATCATTTCGACATCTGACATGTGGCACCCAGTTGCACCTGTACAGGTAATGTCAATCTGACGGAAGGAGTGAGCTTATGTCTACACAAATATTTGATCACTATAAACAAATCATCTGTGTGGTTGTTCGGTAAGAAATTGCCGAACCTTCATCCATCGTCTAACCACGGAAGAGTCCATCATATATGTATATATATATATATATATATATATATATATATATATATATATATACATAAAAATTAAAACATAGGGTAAAAATCAGATATTAATTAATATCGATTTATTACCAGGAAGCTAGCACATTGAAAGAATCCGCGAGATTCTTAGGGGATTAAGGTATATTTTTATATATATGAAGTTGAGCAGTAAAGTGGACATTTAATATGCTAGAAATAGACCACACGTTGTGTCTACTAAGACCTAGTAGTTCTCAAAAGAAATTCAGCGAAATACCAAACCGTAAGCGAGCAAGACATTGAAAATTACATGCATAAAATTAAAAAGTTATTCGCGGATCAGGTTTCGGAGTTAAAGAGATGTTTAACTCCGAAACCTGGTCCGCGAATAACTTTTTTATTTTATGTATGTAATTTTCAATGTCTTGCTCGCTTACGGTTTGGTATTTCGCTGAATTTCTTTTGAGAACTACTAAGTCTTAGTAGACACAATATGTGGTCTATTTCTAGCATATTAAATGTCCACTTTACTGGTCAACTTCATATATATATATATATATATATATATATATATATTCTGTAATCTGTTACTGCTGGAGGCTCTGGTCTTAGAAAATGCAGAAATTGAAATTGTTAGACAGGAATGGACTGGAACTTTTCAGTTTTCCTGTACTGATTGATGATTCATTTTCCTTCATTTTTGTTCAAATTTCCAGCCAAGGAGTACATATCTAAAATTAGGAATAGTTATTTTACTGCAGAAAGTAGTTCTTAAAAAGACCATAGAATCACAAAATTCTTATCGGAAAAAAAAAAGAAACAGAGAAACGTAAAGAACTTTCCACTTATTAAAAGCAACTGTGTACCTAGTTGTGCCCACCACTGTACACACACACACACACACACACACACACATGCACGCGGACAACTCACACACATATTTATACGGACGTTGAAATAGCAAAGTATGTGTGAAAATAAAAGCAAAATAATTATAAATTTTTAAAACAAAATCAAATGGAAATATTCAGTTAAACGGAAATAACAGTAGGACACTGAAACAAGTTGATGATTTGAAATATCTGAGAAAAAAAAATTAACAAAAGTTTTGAGATCAAAGAACGATATAAAACGCTAAGTAAAGAACTGGAAGATCTGACAATACGTATTGATACGCCTCAGGGAATATATGGAATCGATATATTTGTGGGAGGAAAAGAAAGATAATGATTGCCTCGTAAAAGAAAAAGAAAAAGAAAATATTGAATGCAATTGAAAGAGGGAAGATGTAGTTTGGATAAGTAAAAATGATTTTATCGACAACAAAACTCTGTTTTACTGTTCAATAGTAATTTTAAAGCATTAGGAGGTCATCATGGAACATAAATTTTTAAAGTAAGACCAAAGTTCATGACGTTTAAAAATGATTATGTTATCGAAGTATGGACTGAAGCGCTCCATTCCACTTACAAAATATCGTGTTAAGTTGAATGTTAACTAAGTCGTTACTGTGGAGAATTATTGTCGGTTGAGTTGATCATCTATTACAAATCCACGAACCCCTGACTCCGGGAAACCTCCAGTAAATAGATTTAGATTCAGTCAGAAGGAAAATATTTGAGTGACAAAGTATGAAGAATTTGAGCGAGAAGAATTTTGTGGAAAAGTTGATGTTGAGCAATGACCTGGTCGAATGGAGGCAGGTAATTGTTTCACATTTTGAATTAGAGACCCAGAAAGCTATGATTATTTATTGGTAGGTATAATGTTGAACTGTAAGGAAATTACTGACGGATGTTCTGTACAATTATCAAATACTAAGGCTCATATATCTGAGCGAATGATACTGCAACACACTGTTCATAGGTGAATTGAAAACCTGTGTAGAAGACTGCTCCTGCGATTATCTTTGCAATATTGTCCACTCAATTGAGTGAAAGCCTTTGGTCTTCCCTTAGTCATTTCTTTTGTGATTATTAAACAGATTTCGAGGCAGGACGGTCTCATACGTAACTGTAAACAGAAATAAAAACAGCAATATAAATTCTGATTTTAAACCACACCTGCCACATGCTTTACACAATTGCCCAGCCTGAAAATCTTTATTTTTATGCATACTTCACTTATATTCTGTCCAAAAATACCTTCTTTAACTAAGTACCATCCTTCTGCTTATCTTCCTCTTAAAGAACAAAATTATATATTAAAACATTCTCATTTCAATTCTATTTACGTGGATAAGTGGATAAATAAAAACACCTGGTTCTGTGTATCTTCTAGACTCTAAACTACTTCCTACCTGTTGCTATCTACACCTTCAATGACCCTTCCCACTCAAATTTTAATATATTTAATTAATACTTCACTGCTATGTATAAGGCTCTCGCCATACTTCAGACACTTTATGCTGAATATTTTAAATTCTACTAGTCGAAAGCATTATTGAAACAGCTTATTCGTATCCATTATCATCAGTGTGTACGTATGTGTTTGTGTGTGTGTGTGCGTGTGTCTAACATATTTATAGATTTTTCATTATACTGTAGTATGTAGATTGTACTGATTAGCCCAAAAAGGAATGAAAACAATAGCGAAGCTTATTTCATCTCAGTTGATGTAGTGTGGGAAACAATAATTTAGGAAGAGGATTTCGCCTTCCCAAAAAGCTGAAGGAAGGCACCATATGTCCTATCCATAAAGGTGGAAGCAGAGCAGAGGCTGGAAACTACAGGCCCATCTCTCTGACTTCACATATTAGCAAAGTCATGGAATGAATTGTCAGAAGGAGATTGATTGCGTTCCTAGAAGAAAATGACTTGCTGAATGAGACCCAGCATGGTTTCCGTCCAGGTAGAAGCTGCCTCACGCAGCTCTTGCAGCATTATGACTGGGTCCTGAAGCAGCTACTTGACCATTCAAATGTTGATGTGATATATCTCGACTTTGCAAAAGCCTTTGACAAAGTTGATCATGGCTTGATATGTCACAAGCTGCGAAACCTTGGCATAGCTGGTAAATTAGGAGAGTGGCTGCATGACTTCCTGAATGGTAGAAGTCAGACAGTTGCAGCCAATGGAGAACTATCTAGGGAAACACAAATATTGAGCGGTGTTCCACAAGGAACTGTTCTGGGGCCACTACTGTTCATAGTGGCCCTTCTGGACATGCCCACGGTCACTCGGGGAGCCACGGTCACTAGCTATGCTGATGACACAAAGATATCTCAGGCAATAAAGAATCCTGATGATATTGTAAGCCTTCAGAATGACCTAAATGCAATATATGAATGGGCAGAGCAAAATAATATGCAGTTCAATGCAAAAAAATTTCAAGTACTGCGCTACAAGACCACAACTACCTCCCAACTGGCATACACAGGGCCTAGAGGTACTGCGATCCCAGAACTACGAACAGTAAGAGATCTGGGCATCAACATGTGTCGTGATGCATCATTTCACATGCACATTGTCAAGTTGACAGCAAGGTGCAGACAATTGGCAGGGTGGATACTGAGGACATTCCGTACAAGGGATCAAAAAGTCATGTTGACTATATCGAAGACATTTGTTCTGAGCCGCCTAGGGTATTGCTCTCAGTTGTGGTCACCACACAGTGTTAAGTGGACAGCAGAACTCGAGGCAATTCAGCGACACTATACAAAAAAGATCTCCACAGTCCAACAGATGAATTACAGGGAGCGACTGAAGGCACTAGGTCTCTACTCCCTGGAGCGCAGGCGGAAGAGATATGTAATATACATATGGAAAATACTGGAAGGACTGGTACCAAACTTTGGCATCAAGTACTACAGGAATGCCCGCACGGGTCGCCACTGCATGGTACCAAAGGTGCCGTCCACTGCATCTCACATAAGAACGAGATACTGCGGCAGCCTCGGTTTCAGAGGACCTCAGCTCTTCAATGCCCTGCCAAAACATTTGAGAGACATGCAAGACATGGATGCGGAGGTCTTCAAGACAAAACTTGACGCTTTCCTCTCCACGATACCAGACGAACCAATGGCTCGTAATGAGACGCAGTTTAGGGCAGCGATGTCAAATTCTCTTATACACCACATGTGCCATCAAAACTCTTGATTGGACCATATCAGGTGGGGGAGAAGAGCCATGCAAGGAACGTGAAGAGAGCAAAGCGTAAAGACAGAAAATCACGGTGGTGTTCCAGCATGACCGCAGCCACTTGCCTGAAACCCATAAATAAATATAAATAAATAT
>NC_142954.1:24373288-24385788 GCF_046866305.1 Octopus bimaculoides
GGTCATTCGGAATACAAATAAGAGTAAAAAAAACCGGCCCTAATATCATAGGATGGATTAATGCGGTTAATACAAGCTGAATTCAGATCCATTAGGCTCTTAAACAAATGCATTCAATCCGTCGACAAACTAGGCTTTTATTCCACTTCACTCAGCGTTAAATATTTACAACATGTCCTCTTACATTTTACGTATGTTATTTTGTAATGTAATGGATAATTTACTGATTTTCTTTCCAGGCCGAGTGACTAAGATTACGCACTTTCCTGCTTGATGTGCAAGAGATTGTGTCTCTTTTCCGTCGCACGCAGACGAATTTAAGTAAAACGTATGAAACCATCACCACCGTGTCGAACATTGCATGTTTTAAATATTTAAGGGTAATCTAGTCAAACCGTACAAGTTTTCAGATAGCCAAGGGCAATTTGTTTAATGTAATTAAGGAATTACCCAGTAAATTCCGGCTGGAAATTACCTGGTAAATTGATTTGCACAGTTTGCGGATGAGCTGAGACTAAATAACTACAAATATCACATGCATACATAAAAAGGCATATACGCCTACAAACTCGTATATACTCTCCAGCCCTGCATACCATACTCCCCTATACACACACACAAATATATACATGCCCATACAAAAAAACTCATGCGTTCACACACAACCAAGCACTCACATTTTCTCTCGTGCAATGATGAAGTAAACGAAAATATAAAAAAGATATTGGTTCCAAATTTTGGCACAAAGCCAGCAAGTTTCAGAGAGAGCTATGTCGATTATATCGACTACAGGCCTCAGCTGGTACTTATTTTATCGATCCGATTCATAAAATGCAAAGACTACCTAAAAAGCACAAAGCCTGAAATTCGCGCGTTAAATCAATCCCAATGTTTGACTGGTGTTTTGTATTGTCGACCCTAAACTGATGAAAGATGAGGTTGACATAGTCGGTGTTTGGTCAAGTAAGGTAAAGACGAAATCAATTATGGAAGGAAATGTGGACCCTTCACCAAGCGGTTAGAAACAAGCCATACCACTGGAATTTGTACAAGTCACACCACAGTAACACTGCTGCGTACGTAGAACATACAACTGGTAGTAAACCACACGACTCCTCCAGGCGATGAAATTGCATATAACAGAAGCAACACAAACGAGTACGTGTATGACCCAAGCCAGACATCTACAGCCAACCCAGGTCTTAACACTACAGGTAAACCACGATAAAATTATGCATTAAACCACTTGAATAAATTTATTTAGAGCTGATGATTCTACATTTAGGGGACGCTTGAACATCTAAGAATAGACCTCGCTTTTCGCACCAACCGCACGCTTAAAAGAACGCTTTCGGAGATCTTGTCAAGGCCTACCCCTATAATATTATTAAGGAAAAGAGTATTTAGGAACGAAATGGTTACTGAACTCGCTAACTAAAGTTGTATTCTATTTAAAACACCAAATCTTGACAAGGCTCTCCCATATACTCAGCGAAATTCATATATATATATATACAGACACACACATATATATATATATATATATAATATATTTACTTGCTTGCTGTAAATCTAACGAAAAATTTGATTAATTTTGTTAATTGATTTTGACTTGTTGATGTATAAATGATAGTCTGTGATAAATATACGCACCATCTTCAACTAAAATAAGATGTGAAATTTTTCAATTCTTTTGATTTGTGACATGGCACATTTAATCAGAATTTGATAAAAGACGATGTTCTCTGGCTGAAGATTTCCAGAATCTTCAGTCACATGAAAGATGCTATCATTCAATTATTTGAGACCAGTTTACAATAATGATTATCAATATCGATTGAAAATGTCACTCACAATAAAGATATTATTGAATCTGGTCATGATATTTATAGTGATGTCTTAAGATGATTTTCATAAATCTTCTTGGACAAATACTCTTTCGCAATATAAACATTTCGCGTTTGTTTTGCTTCTTTTTCTCTCTATTTACGTCAAATTGTATTCTCATTGTTTTGCTTTATTTATTAATTGACAGATTATTACGCAGCAACTGAAGAGATTCTGTGTAACCCCTTTTCATGCATCTCTCCTTCAAATTAATATCTATCCTGAAAACGGCCATCTCTCTCGTCTGTTCGTCTTTGCTTTGAATGGTAACATACCATGCATACTGTTATGTACATGAATGTTGATGAACAATCGAGTACTTGATTATCTTTACGTTTTTAAATGAAAAAACACTACAATATAATACTGATATATTTTATATTCTCTCCTTAGCCATATAGTAATATGTTTATATATATTTCCTTTATTTTGCAGATATGTGAATTTACTTGACCACGGTAAGATTTGAATAGAAAAGGAAGAGTTCCATAACTCAAACGGCTAGAGCAGAAATCCAGAGGAAGTCTAAAGCCCTAAACCGGAAATTAAATTTATCGAAATTGGAAGGATTAACTGGTTCGATACGAATTGGACAGGATTTGAAATCAGGTTGGAAAGAACAAGGATAAATTCTACAGCGCATTTCGTCCGGTTCTGCAGCGATTTTACTTATTAACCAACGAGTATGTTGTTCTGGATTCAACGAATTTCAATGAGCAAACACACACGCACACACACGAACACACACACACACACGCACGCACACATACACACAAATATACGCATGCCCGTACACACACACCACACACTCGTGCACACAGACACACATACTGATACACAAACACACGCTCAAATATATAAGTCGGTGCACCAACATGACTGTTGTCCAATAACTGTAAATAGATAATAGCAAAAACGTGTGTTTGTTTGTGTGTGGTTGTGTGTGTGTGTATGTGTACGCATTATATCCTCTGTATATATATATATATATATATATATATATATATATATATATATATAAGCATGTACATACACATTGAAGCACATTAAATCACATGTATGCCTGTACACGAAGATTCATATTTTCCCTATGTCACGTACCTTTACATATACATACAGCGGTATATTCCTAATGTCACGAAGAAACAATAAATCTCTTTATATGATAATATATTCATTCGTTTTCGATACTGAATGCGCATATATATTGAAGTGTCGTACCTTGTAAAGCTTCTATGAAGCAAAATATGTGTAGAAAAGGCTTTTCTTATAATATACCGTATAATATCAAAAAGCTTTGTATATCCCTTAATCGTGGCCTTCTGTATAAATTGTTGCAATGACATATTGCATCACAATAGCAACATATGTTAATAAGTATGGAAGCCCCTCTTTGAAATATATGACATATCTTAATCCTTAAATTTATATCTGTGTCGGTTTATATCTATCTATCTATCTATCTATTTATCTATTTCTGTATCTACATGTATGTGTGCCTGTCTGTCTGTCTATCAATCAATCTATGTGCGTTTTTCTCTCTTTGTCTATATCATGACAATTTTTAAAATTCATATGTCCCAGAGTAAAACCAGAGTTTGTATGCTACTAATAGTTGATGGCGTCGGTACCTGTGCAATTTGTTAAAATTTACGTGGTTCTGTGAGTCATATTAAACGTTGTTTTGTCAAGTTTTCCTGGTCAAAAACGCATTCATATTTGTGATTCTGCCAGTTAATATGTTTCAGGTACCACTGAGCACCGGCACGAGGTAAATGGCCGTTTTTATGCCCGTAGGGTCAGCTAGTCTCCTGATGTCGTATACCCTGCTCTAGCTGGAAAACACACACATACACAAGCACTTAGACATTTGTTTAAGTACATGTGTACCAGTATGAGAGCCCAAATAATAGAGTTTTAGTGGAGATTGGTCTCTTTCATAGTAGCGTAGTTTGGAAATGGGAGCAGGTTCCAGCTGCCAGCTTCCAGCCATAACATCTCCAGTTCAGTCTCTGTACGCTGCAGCTCCCATGCGGAGCCAGGTCTATCATCTTATTTGTTAATTTCGTAGCCAGAAATTGTTTAGAACGCCGTCGTATGAGTATATATATATATATATATATATATATATATATATATATATATATATATATATACCATGTATTCACTCGTCGTTAGATGACGAATAAGGATTCGGCAATTTTTGCCGAACAACCACACAGATGATTTTTCTTTATAGTGATCAAATGTTTGTCTACTGAACTATCAATACCCTCATATACGAAGCTGCTATCGCACTTAAAAAAACATTTAGGTGAAATCTGAATTATAAATACATGCATGCATATATACATACATAGTTACATACATACAAACATGCATACGTACGTACATACATACATGCATACGTACGTACATACATACATATGAAGGGTTTTCGGAAAAAATTTCCCCTCTCATACATTCCAAATACAATTTGTTAGCGGAACAATAAAATTATGCAAGATTTTATTCAATTCTAAAATGTTTTTGTCATCTATATTATAATAATAGAGCTCAGCATCTTTGTTAGAAACAAACTCCTTCAGAGTAAGAATCAAAATAATTAATAAAACAGAAAACACACACAACACGCAGAAACACAAACACACATACATAACTATACATACACACACACACACACATATATAATATACGTACGTATATATATGCATATCTAGGTGTTTTTTGGGATGTGTGCTGCGAGTAGGGGCTTGTGTAAGTGTGTGAATGTGTGTGTATAATAATCAATTACATATTGAAAAGTCTGGAAATCTAGCCTCTCTGAAATCTGTGATAATATTTCTCTTTTAATGCATGATCCCTAAGGAAGTACACGCACAATAATTCCCACTCACATACATAGCAACATTTGAAAACATGTTTCACAGAAACGGCTTGGGAACAAAGACCATTGAGTTAATTCAATGCAAACATTTTATATGATGGGCCAGAGCGAAAGTAAATATAAAGAAAGGAAATTTTAAATAAAGAAAAAAGAAACCGTTAATTAATCAAGATTTTGGTTGCACTGAAAAGAGGGAAAAATTGTTAGCATGATGCTTAAATCTGATCAAGACAGATTAATTATTATTTGATTAATGTAACATTGTATTGCTCACTACATTAAATATATCAGCACTAACTTAATGGCATAGCAACGAAAGCAACACATGACGTGACGACTATACGCTACATATTCAGCGCACGGATTTTTTTATTCTCGTTTACACCGCATATGGATGTGGTTATATAGACAGACACACAAACGACACACGGATGTAAATACATATACCTATACACTCATTCGGAAAACAGCTTATAGTTTTCTACTACATCTTTATATTTTTATTCAATTATTTATTTATTTAAATTTTAAATCAATCGGATTCATAGTAATCAACATAATATGATGTAAAATAAATATACTTCTCTTGTGTGTAAACGTGGTGTTAAAATTTTTCTTCATTTCTGACGTAGGAAAAGAAAAACGGTTACAGAAAATAAAACCGGAGGTATTGAATCGAAGAAGCCAAAAGAAACAACCCAAACACACAAAAATACTCAGAAAATAACACACAATTATATATTGAAAGAAATGTCATATATCTATATCTATCTATCTATCTATCTATCTATGCATTTATATATATATATATATATATATATATATACATGTACATATATAGGTGCATATATATATTTATATTTATGTTTCTACATATGTTTACGTATGTATACTTATCCATATGTACAGCGACATAAACCCAAAAAGTATGTTTAGTGTACACAAATGAAATAGACTAACATCTTATTATTTGCACAGTCTTTTAGTCAATTTATGCGTTAAGTGAAATTGAAAAGATATAATGAATGATTGCATGTACGCATATTAGGTCTGTGAGTGGAGGGATATATATACATATCCATGTATCTGTATGCATGCACATTCATCTATATATATATAAAAGATATATGTGTGTGTGTGCTTACTTATATTGTAATTGTGTTTGTGTACATATATATATATATGTATATATATATATATATATATATATATATATATATATATATATATATATATATATATATATATATATATGGTTGTACAAATCCATGACTTTATAAGCAAAATGTATGCATATGAATATATGGAATACATGCATATGCGTATATATTCCATTAGCAAGCATATTGACTCACTTATACATCTTTCTGTGTCTCACCTCTCCTGTCTCAATCTCACAGTCGTTTTCTCAAACAGTCACACACATGCACAATCATACATGCAAACACACACACACATAACGAAATATATCTTTTACTCACCTTTCAGACAGTTATGTATTCAGACACAATTTACATTTCAACATTTCGATATTAGTAATATTTTTCCAACATACACACACCTATATTTTCATCATAAAATAGAACAGTAAAATGCTATTATTTTTTTCTCTTCTTCCTGTCTCTCTATATTTAATATCATCTCATATTATCCAACTCTTTTTTCTTCCTTTTAATAATTTCAGTTTTAGTAAAACAGTGTAAACAATGTTTTTAATACGGTTTTACTCACTATTTTTTTTCTCTCAAGATTTCTTTTCATAAATATTTCCATAAAAATTGTTGTTTCAAATTCTTCTATTGATCAATAATTGGTACTGATGTTTTAGATTTTATTTATTTAGTTCAATACATTTAGTTGTTATTTTTTATTTGTGTTGAATTTCATCCAATCTCCGTCCCCATGTCATAGCTTTTATAGCTCTTTATTAAATATTTCTTGAGACAACCCGGGAAAATGAATAGATTCTTGCTTACATATCTTTAGGTTCTGTGTTCAGTCGGTACTGTGGCACATTGTGCCTTCTTTTTTTGCTCAAGTTTATGACAGATTATAAAATTCATGTATCAGGCATACTCAAGACCAGTAGTTTCCAAAGTGGGCGGTAATTCTCCCTGGTGGGGTTGCTAGAAAGATCCGGGGATAGGGGGATGTTGAAGAAAGTGGGCTCTGATGATGGGGTGAGAAAAACTGGGCAATGGATGTACAAACAACAAAACAATGGGTTAATTAGGTTAAGTTTTATGCGTGAAATACAATTTTCTTGAATGTTTTGCAGAAAGTGGTATATGTTTGTGATAGGGAATCGAGTGGGGCAAGGAATGCGGCTTAAGTGCCAAGAGAGCGACAGCCCGAAAATGTTTTGGAACCACTGCACCAGAGAATACCTTTAGACTTCCTACTTGCGCCAAATAATCGTAATTATATGACACTTTTGTGCGTTGGTTTCATGCTTGCAGTTATTATTTTGTGGTTAAGCCGTTGGTTTTGTATCTTCGTGGCTTATGGTTCAACCTAACTGCGCAGCCTCATGGATCGATATTGTTTAATATACACGACGATACACCAAGTCACTGTGAATAAATTCGTCTGACGGAAACAGTACGGTAGATCACTGGATGTCGCATCTATGATGTATTCTTGATTGGCAATTGTTATCTGTTACATTTCCAGTTAGGTGTTAGGGATGTTGCAAGTAAGAGATGTTGCCTTATTTCACTGTACAACACCGGACTGAAACATTGTGACTATCCACAATACCGGGCAGCACATGCGTACAGCACCACACAAAAACATTGTGATTATAATGTACTCTATCATAATGAACACTATTTATAAGTTTTACCACGATTTGATAATAATAAAAAATACCCCTTAATATATGTAAAATAACTGCTAGTAGCATAAGACGCACTTTCTCCTCTGATACCATTTTATGCTAAAAGGAATCGATTCGAAATCTTATGTTGGAGAAGATTTGCTAAAGGCATTTATTATTTCACATGTAAATGAGAATCCATCCAAACGCTGATTTGGGTTGAGCAAATCAGCTGACATTGATTTGGATATGTCGCATCGGTAGAAGTGGATTGGCCAGTAGAGTGGAAAATACAACTGACTCGACGAACTTTCAATTAGGGAAGTAGATGATTTCATAGGAAAACATGTCTGCAGGCTGTTATGAGGAGAGTCGTTTCTAAATATGTTGATTAATACGTGAAGGCGTACTACCTAACTACTTACTAGTGTATTAGTCACGGCACTGTTCATTTCATTCAGCAGTCTACATGACGACTGCTCCATCTTGACAGACGATAGCCATCCCATCAACAATCCACACATATCATCACGCAGTACAATCCCTCCGTTGCTGAGCCCTCAAGTGACGTTGAAGTCCGGCTGCTGAGCGACAAGGTCTACAGCACAGATGACAAATGTTCAGGCGTCTCGATCCTTTTCCGCTGGTATCTGATTCTAAGGAAACGCTTCTGTGAGCCAGCATATGTCTCTTACGTCCGGGTATTGTTTTACAAACCTTGTGACATATGCCACAGGTCGCAGAAGGCGGTTGGTATTTAGGGTGTCTGGAATTTCTACCCTCATGTGTTTTCATGTGATTCACATATCCTGCTTTTGACAGAAGAACGCGATCACACACAATACACATCCTATACTCTCCACTGATTACAATTTTTCCCTTTCGACAGGCCCGCTTAAGCTCAAGTTGCTGAAGCATCTTTTCCTCCCAGACATCACAGCTCGTCCTGACAACAGCTCTCCACTTGCTTCGATCCAGAACATCTCCTTCCCAATCACTTTCATACATATCAAGTTTTTTTAGGTTTTGTTTAATGCAATCTTTATACCTCTTTCTCGGTTTCTGCCGCGGTCGCTCACCAGAGCTGAGCTCACCATAAAATAAGCGCTTCGGCAAACGATCATCCTTCATTCTAATTACATGCCCAGTCCATCTCATTTGGGCCAGGATAATATGTTTTTCAATTGAGCTACAGTGCGCCCTGCGCAAAACCTCTGTATCTGCTACGAAACTCTTCCATTTTACTCCTAGGATGCGTCTTAGACACTTTTGATGAAACCTTTCTAGCATCTTTACATGATGCTTGTAAGTGGACCATGTTTCGCCTGAATAAAGAAGTGCAGTCAATACACATGTTTTGTAGATGCTGATTTTTGTCTTCAGGGAGATATCTCTATCAGCCCATATTCGCTTTTCAAGCTTTCCAAATGCAGCACTTCCCTTCGCTATTCGATGATATATTTCTGCATCAAGACCACCATCCCTTGCCAGTGTGGTTCCAAGGTAAACAAAGGTGTCAATTACTTCTAATCTTGTTCCGTTCACAAAGATGTTTGGTTCAGTATATATTTGTCCAGGTGTGGGGGTAAACATTACCTTGGTTTTTCTCAGACTTACTGTGAGTCCAAAATATGTACATGCAGTGGAAAATCTATCCATTAAATGTTGCATATCTTCCTGTGTGTGTGCCAGCAAATCAGCATCATCAGCATAAAGCAATTCTCTGACAAGTACTCTGAAAACCTTTGCCTTACAGTTAAACCTGGTCAGATTAAATATGCTACTAGATGTCCGGAATCTAATTCCGATTCCCCTGTTACAAGCCTCAAATGCATGCCAAAGCAATGTGGCAAAATATATAGAGAAAAGTGTAGGGGCAGGAATATCTCCCTGTTTTACACCGTTGTCCACTGAAAATTCATCAGATAGATTACCATTAAAAACTACCTGAGCTTTCATGTTGCTGTGTAATTTCTCGAAGAGGCTCACAAAATGTGTCGGGCAACCAAGTTTGCACAAAGCAATCCACAGTGCGTCCCTGTTTACCGTGTCAAATGCCTTAGTTAGATCTATAAAAACCTGGTATAGTGGCATTTGTTCCTCTAAACATACATACATACATTAAATATATATATATATATATATATGTATATATATATATATATGTATATATATATATATGTATATATATATATATGTATATATATATATATGTATATATATATATGTATATATATATATGTATATATATATATGTATATATATATATGTATATATATATGTATATATATATATGTATATATATATATATATATATATATGTGTGTATATGTATATGTATATATATATAAGCATATATGTGCATATATATTTGTATACATATATTATACATTTATATTTATATACGCACATTCATACACACACACACACAAGCACACACATATGTATGTATATACATGCATTCATTTTAGCTAGATTTTTCATCTAATATTTTAATGTTTGGTTGTTGTGTAACGTCTGTAGTTGTTTGGGCCACATCACGGGCTGGACAGCAACTGACTCCCAAGAGAAATCCTTTATTCACAACAATGCAAAGGGGCAAAGAAGCAATGGAAGACCTAGACTGAGATGGAAAGTTACTGCAAATAGGAACATGAAGTAGAAAGGAATTGATCATAATAAATGGTAAAGTCAAATGAAAAAAAAAAAGGGAAATAACCACCAGTTTGGAGAAAGCATATCAAGTCATGCCAAAGCCATGAACATTCATAGCCTGGACGACTGACTGCAGAAATACACACACACACACACACACACACACACACACACACACACACACACACACACACATATATATATATGTTTCTGTGTGCGTGTGTGCGTGTATATGTGTGCGTGTGTAGCTCAAATTTACAGACATTAATGACGAAGACAGGTGAGAAAACAACAAACAGGTGTATTAGTTTAACGATCTAAAAGAATGGAAATGTCGTTTACGTTACGAACCTACGCTCCTCGTCAGAAATTATTCAGAGGAAAATGATGTAGCGAATAAAAAACAATGGGGGGAGAGAAAATGTGTAAGGATTAACGGTTCAACATGATATATGCATACACACACACACACACACACACACACACACACACACACACACCTACATATAATATATCATATATAGAGAGCTTACGAAAGAGAGGGGGGGGGAGAGATTGAATATGGATATTTTTGCATGAATATACAGACAAGATTTCTAGGGGGGGCAAAACGAAATACAATGTATGAAAGGAACTTTAGAAGTTATAAATCCATTTTTCCAAAACTGAAATGCATAAACATCCAGAACCTCATCCTGGCAACTCCATTACTCAGCTCGTCGGAGGCATTTACTCTTTCTGTTGCAGCCCGACCAGGGTGCACATCATTTAACAGTCACTTCGCAATCATCGAAGAAAACATCTATATAACGTGAACATAACTGTTTATGTAACATCTGCCTTGATCAGAGTTGGGCTGAAAATGTATATTACAAAAACAACACTCGTTTAACATGTCCTGAGAGGCCACATACATAATTTTCCCATGTTCCATGTCTATGAATTACGATTGATATATACATGTTGTGAAGCTTCAGAATATTTTCTATGCCAGAATGTATGAAGCTGAATCTATTGATATCAACCAAGCAATTTCTAAACGTTTATTTTATCCCAGTGAGATGTATTTCCCGAAGTTCACAACGGTGTCATTTGTTCAGACACAAAAGTTCACGTGAGACAACGTATGAAAACCTTCAATCAATAAAACAGGAAATATGTCCCCGGGAATATAAGAACGATCTAAAGGAATCCAGCAAAGATTTCTGGAGAATTGCAATGGAAACAGCTTCCAATGGTTACCAAAAAAAAAAAAAAAAAAAGAAGAATAACTGAATGTTGGAAGGAAATGTTTCGATGAAGACCGAGTCTCAGACAAATACTGAATGAATAATTCAACAATGTTTTCAATAAGCTATTTGTTATCATGCAAATCTCTGAATTTCCACGATATTGCTGATTTACTTAGAAGGCATGTGAGCAATGTGAAGCGAGGAAGTAGACACAAACTGAAGGTACACGGCTATAGAATAATTTATCATTATACCCTGCTAGAAAATGTTATATATATAACTTCTGCCCAAATGATTCCCGCTTAATAATCGCAATGTTTGCAAACAGCTACATATACTAGCAAATGATTCCAGAGGCTTAACCAAGAATCACATCGTTTTCGAGACGCTATCAACGCAAAATATATTTTATACGGCCGTCGGTCAACATTTGATAAACGGAAACTTTGATGACAAAGAGAGAAACAAAGACTTAATCCACTAAGGATGCGTACTATCAATTCTTCTGTTTATAATCTTCTTGGGCATGACTTCAATACCTGCTCTAGTTTGAGAGCATAACCTCATGGTTTGCTAACTCGATATGGATTCATTATGTTTCTAAATTACGCTCCATCTCACCGTTATTTCCGATAGCCTGAAATCTTGATCCCTTGCTTTCTAGAGGTGCGTTAAATATGAGTGATCATTTGTGGGTAATATCCCTCTTACACATATCATTTAGCTTGAGGAAAAACAAGCAGCTACTAAAAACATTTCTCTTACGAATTAATAAACAGACGGCGTCTATTTTAAGAAATATATTAATTTTTATTGGAACGGTTTACCAAAGTGTTTAGTTCTCTACATCGATTTCACAAGGTTAAGCATTAGTGTTTACAATGTTTTAATATTTCCTTCAGTGATAATGTACAAAATAAAATTACGAGAAGAAAAAAACTGTACTATTTTTTACGGTAACTGGATTGGAAAATGCAGTTTTCAGACAACGAAATATAAATTAAGAGATAATTAGTACAGC
>NC_142954.1:24388288-24393288 GCF_046866305.1 Octopus bimaculoides
TGTTCTGTGCTAACATATTACGCGTTAGTTTCAGTGACATGATTTTAATAATATATATGATAAGTACTATATTTAGTGTTGGTGCAGCATGAACTTGTTTTTCAGACTGCTTCCTAATATTTTTATGGCCTGATTTAGTTCTTTGGAAGATTTAGAATGACTTCAACCAAGACAACTGAAAACCTCGTCAACATTTTTGCAACAGGCACGTCTAGGTTGCGACGTTGGAACGTTAATACTCAGTGTTGCAATATGCTTACAGAAATTCGTTAGATTCCGATTTTAAATTGTCCAGTATTCGTCATAAGTCTTCGGACATTTAAATAATGCCAATTTACAAGTTCATACATTCTCGCAGATTATCTGCCTAGAAATATCAAAATCTACATAATGTCTCACTCAAATACCATCAGAAAGAAACGAATTCTATGCCACAAGAAAAAGAAATCTAGTTGCATGCTTAACATACTACAAACAGCGGGAAAAAGATGGATAATATACAACAAAACTTATAAATAGAATGAATGTGTCCATGATTTTCCATAGAATTTGAAATGCAATATCGCATTTTGTGAATATGGACGTAAAGTTGGATAATCCATTTACGTTGGTCTTTTGATGTTTATGAAAGATCAGGTTTGATTGAAGAATGAGTCTTTAGATATACCATTCATTTCACCGGAAGTATTTAGACACGCCATCTCATGTAAGACTGAAGATGCATGGCTGAAATATATAAAAGATATAAAAGAACTAATCTATTTATGTTGACTTTCGTTGGTTGTTGACGTAATGAAGCAACTATAAGTTATTAATTTCAAGTTGTTTCTTTTTTTATAATTTTCTCTACTGGTTATGTGTGTGTGTATAGTGACAAACAAAGACTAAGCTTAGGGAAGAATTGTTTCTAATATTTTATTTGAACAACTACAAAGAGAAAGGATAAAATAACTTATATATATAATTCTATATTTTATACATTTGAACAGATGGAGAAGTTGCGAATTTCCCGCCAGCTAAGCCATCATCGGACTTGAATTCATTTACGTTCCTCTTGGATTTATAGAATTTCTGTTAAGTTAAAATTCTCTTTGATATATTGAGTTCTGTTGAAGAGACATTATGCTTTATGGCAAGAAAAATTTTATTGATTAAGCGCTAATTGTCAGAATTCTTGAATATGTATGTACAGGTGTGTTATATTCAGGTCGTAGGTGTTCACAAAAGGATGCAGTTAGATTGTTAGATGGCAGATGTGTCATTTGGTTTGGTTGTTTGCTCTCTTTAAATGTTAATAGAATATTTACATCTTGTTTCGAGAAAGTGACGGTTTAATCTTAAAGTAGGTCACAGTGTTTGACCTTTGTGTCTTTATGTTACTTGCTATGCCAGCTTTAGGGGATTGGTCGTTAAAGGTCCACAAAAGAATGTTAAAATTTGTTAAGTGTTAGTTAGTTGGTAGGTTGGTATCGCTTATGGGGTTTTTTTTTTCAACTGTTATCTTGAGATAATACTGTGCTATGAAATTACCTTGTTCGATAATTTTGAAATATCTTGGGCGAGGGTTTTTTTAACAATTCCCAATATCTGTTCTGAGCAGTAAAACTTTTAATTATATAATATTATTTATCTGTTTTGATTATATTCTCACATATGGCTACAAATCCAAAATCAAATTCAACGTTATCCGAATTCTACACACGATATTTTATCGTCAAATACTCTTAGTTCTGCGTTAGTAAATTCTTCCCATTGATGAAGATTTTCATTGATGCTTCTATTAATGTTAATACATTTTTAGTGATTAGCTTAATCCTGCTTTCAATGAGGTCAGTTCAGTGGTATTTATCATAAAGTTCTTTTATAGACTTTAATATGTTACGCTTATGGCTGGAAATTCTATTACCTCATGCATTTTTAGTTTTCATGGTATCTATGATTTATAACTAGTTCTGACGAATTTAAAATAAATCTGTTTAACATTATAATATTAAGAGTATTATATGGAGACGGCGAGCTGCCAAGAACATTAGCACGCCGAGCGAAATGCTTAGCCGTATTTCGTCTGCCACTGCGTTCTGAATTCAAATTCCGCCGAGGTCGACTGTGCCTTTCATCCTTTCAGGGTCGATAAATTAAGTACCAGTTACACACTGGGGTCGATATAATCGACTTAATCTGTTTGTCTGTTCTTGTTTGTCCCCTCTGTGTGTAGCCCCTTGTGGGCAGTAAAGAAATAGGTATTTCGTCTACCGTTACGTTATGACTTAAAATTCCGCTGAGGTCGACTTTGCTTTTCATCCTTTGGGATCGATAAATTAATACCAGTTACACACTGAGGTCGATGTAATGGACTTAATCCCTTTGTTCTGTCCTTGTTTGTCCCCTCTGTATTTAGCTCCTTGTGGGCAATAAAGAAATAAGAAACGTTAGCACGCCGGGCGAAAGGCTTAGCGTTATTTCGTCTGTCTTTACGTTCTGAGTTCAAATTCCGCCGAGGTCGACTTTGTCTTTCATTCTTTCGGGGTCGATAAATAAAGTACCAGCTGTGTACTGAGGTCGATCTAATCGACTGGCCCCCTTCTCAAAAAGTCTCGGACCTTGTACCTAGAGTATATGGAGGCAGCGACCTGTCAGAAACGTTAGGAGGCCGGTCAAAAGCTTAACAGCATTTCATTGGTCTTTACGTTATGTGATCGAATTCTACCGAGGTCGGCTTTGTGTTTCTTCAATTCAGGGTAAATAAAATAGATATCACTTCAGCAATACTATAATCGACCTAACCTCACCCACAAAATCTGAAAAATTGAAACCAACGTGAACAGAAATACTAAGGAGTGTTATTACGATATTAATAATAATAATATCCGTATATTTCTTACTTCATCAATAAGTGTTGATTTTAGGCAAAATCTGGTTATTTATATTTGTTACAGATTCTCTAAGTTTTTCTTGTAACTGGACAATTCTTTTAATAATTAACGTTCGTAATTAGCAGGAGGGTTCAAGTAATGGATGATCATTACAGATATATACAAATGCACACATACATAGGAACAAACACAATACACTCACATGTATATATAAGTATATATATATGTACACACACACACACACACACACACACACACACATATATATATATATATATATATATATATAAATAAATATACATATATATTCTTATATAACTTTTATTTGTTTTAGTCATACGACTACGGCCATGCGGGAGCACTGCCTTCAGTCGAGGAAACCGAGCCTTGGACTTATTCTTTGTAAGCCTTGTACTTATTATGTCGGACACTTTTGCCGAGCCGCTAGTTTACAGGGCGGTAAACACACCACTATCGCTTGTCAAGCGATGTTGGAGGCGGGGAGCAAACAGACACACACATATGCATATATATACGACAGGCTTCTTTCAGTTTCCGTCTACTAGATCCACTCGCAAAGATTTGGTCGGCCCGTGGCCATAGCAGAAGGCACTTGCCCAAGAATATGTGTATATATATATATATATGTATATTTGTGCATATATATATTTGTGCAGAGAAGGAGAATGAGAGAGAGAGAGATACATACAGAGATGTTGTTGTCCAACATATTCTAAGCAAAGTTCAATAGATGCTGAAAGTAATATTTAAATACTCTATTCACATAAGGCCGTAATGCCTGGGCTGAACTAAACAAAAGAACCGACGGAGAGCTCTGTATATTCAATTTGTATGAAAAGGAGAGAAAGAAAGGGAATTCTGATTACTATCTCGTTGTCAGAATTACCAATGGCGGTCTAGATGAAAGAAAATGTGACATGGAAAACTACTTGCCGCCTACTATTTACTGAATAGTAATGCTAGGGTTGTTTTCACTGAAGAATACCTGACTTTCGTATTGTCGGCTCATTAATGAGTACGGTTGTTTGTATGTCGATGGACGTTGGAATATTAGAGAAATGCGTTTGATATCAGGGCTAAGAAAATTACTGGAAGTGTCTTTGAATCCAGGTCTTCCCATAACGGGGTTATTGTGTCGATTGAACAGACATGATTGTGTTGTTATGTTTAATAATATTTAAATAAATCAAAGGCGGCAAACCGGCAGAAATATCAGCACACCGGGCGGAATGCTTAGCGGTATTGCGTCTGTCTTTACGTTCTGCGTTTAAATTCCGCCGAGGTCGACTTTGCATTTAATACTTTCGGAGGTCGATAAATTAAGTACCAGTTGCGTAATGGTGGTGATTTAAGCGACTGGCCCCCATCTCCCCAACTTTCGGACTTTGTGCCTAAAGTAGAAAAGAATATTTAAATAAATTCAAAGGCGGGAAGCTGGCAGAACCGTTAGCAAGCCGGGTAAAATGCTTAGCGGTATTTTTGCCATTCATCCTTTCAGGTTCGATAAACTCAAGCAGGTAAATGCATGCTTGATTTGTTTAGAAGCTTACTTGGCAGCCAATTGGCTTCGTGTTCACTCTCTCCCTGCGAAAAATTTGGAAAGTGACTTCTGCTATAATTCCACACTGATAAAAGGATTGTGAGTGAATTCAATACAGGGAAAAAAAATATATGGAAAAGCGTTGTATATTCTTTTATTCTTTCATTTTTCCCGTCAATTACACTGCGGTCATGCTGCAGCACCACCTTTAGTCGAGCAAATCGACTCCAGCAGTTATTATTTGTAAGCCTAGTAATTTGTCTATCGGTGTCTATTGCTGAACAGCTAAGTTACGGGGACCTACTACTACTACTACAACAGCATAAACAGTAGCAACAACAATAATACGAAGAACCTCCTCTGTAGCCACATTTGACCAAAGACCTGCGAGTCTTCGATTCGGGATTAAAAACAAAAGTGGAGTGCAAAAGATTAGTCTAGAAATACGAGAACGGAGTTATGTATTGTGACACGGAAATAAAAGGTAGAGTGAAAGAAATACAATCGTTAAAACAATTTATAATTAAAAAGAAATAAAAGAAATGAAAGCAACGAAAGCTTAGTAG
>NC_142954.1:24398288-24418288 GCF_046866305.1 Octopus bimaculoides
GGCTAATGATGGCCGGTTTCTCGGTTTCAATGGCATATATAATCCCCACCTGGGACCAGACCCCGGTCGGTCGCAGGATTACTCATTTTTGAAAGCTGAGTGGAATTAAGTGTTTTCTTCAAGAACACAATGTGTCGCCCAGTGCAAGAAACGAGCCTACAAGCTTACGATCATGTGTCCAGCATCCTAACCACTAAGCCACACTCCTCCACGTAGTATTTTATGTATCCATGAAAATTTGAATTTCCTCCTTCCTGTTCACACTGAAATTTAATCGATCAAACCAATAGCTGTGTTAATTAATGTTGATAAAAGCGAAGAATAACTTTTTTTTCTTTTCCAATGTTTGCATCTGTACACTCGTTCGCCGTAATTTATACTTGACCACATATTTATTTATACAGCAAAAATGCCGATGCTTCGTAATTTCAGCTGTCTTGCAGTTCTCCATCACTCTGAAGACGCCTGGTAAACGAAAGCTCTAAATTATTGCCAAAACTATTCGCAAGCCTAGGCTCGCGTACGAAGCATACAAAAAGCTACAATTCTCCATGTTTTCTTATCTCGCTTTCCAACTTCAATATTAATATGTAATAATTTCCGTTTAGTCATATATTTCCATGTAATCTTATTTACGCACTTTTTAAATATATTCTCTGTATTGCTTTTTATCAATGCTACAGACTTAGACATATCAGTGCATAAAAACTGAGGCGTAAAATCATTCAAATTCAGAATTACTTGATATGAGATAAAATTGCTATATCAAATGCATAAACATGAATGTGTGTGTGTGTGTGTGTGTGTGTGTGTGTATTTGTATATGCTCACTCGTACATATATGGTTTAATAAAATTTTGAAAATCGGAGGCAAATATTTTTATCCTCTATTAATATACAGTATATGCAAGTATAAATGCAAACTTATGCTTTCACGTAACAAATATTTTTTCATATAAAACAGTTATACTGTAAAAGTATTAGCGTTTTCATTAGGTGAATTTCACATACACTAAAAAAATAAGTGAGAATCACATTACTAAAATATTTCGGTATCGAAAAAATATTTTCACATAATCGTTTTACTGAATAAACGTTTTCATATAAAAGTTTTAGTGAGTAAATTTTTGCGAATGCTTTAACCAAAACAATTTTTTCAGTAGAGAAAAAAAAAAATATTATTCACTGACTTGCAGACTATTAAAGTTTAGGTGTGTTTTTCAATGCATTTTTAGACAACGTGATTGTAGCTTAATGCGGGATTAATTCCATATAGCCATATTGCTTACGTTTGCAAAACAAGTGAAGAAACTTGTTAGTTTGTGTGTCCCATAACACATTCTGTTAAGAGACGAAAAGAAGCGTAAGTAAAAACATCAGATTAAAACATAATGTAAAATGTATCCGTTTATATATATATAAAAAAAAGTATTTTTCTTTTGCAGAAAGGGAGTGTGCAACTGTTTTTGAGGTTTTTAATGAAACAGTTTTCTCTGTGGTGGGCATCGTGGTATTATTACTTTAATTCTGAAGAGCGATGGATCAGTGATATCTTTATTATAGGCACGAAGGCCTCATTACAAAGAGAGGGGACATTACAAGGACAGACAATGCAATACAAAACGTGGGGTACATAAGGCGAATGATGGAATGAAATGAGTGACTTACAATATGATGATGGAATGTCTTACCAGTCCCCCAAAGCTCGCAGTTTCATTTAACAGTTTTCTTATACAATTCTTACTAATTTTTCTTTTCTTTTATGGTTCATTCATGATTATATGTGGCCTCAACTCCTCCGTTGTTACGACGCTTGGCAAAGTGTTGTAGCCCACATACAATCCACTTCGTTGGAAATTAAATCTTTTCGTTTCTCACAGCTTGCTCACTATACATCCTCTAACACTATTACTTTTGTTTCTTCTTCAAACGTTCCGGGTTCTAATTTCAGCCTTACCAATCCTTTTATTTTGGCTATCGTTTTTTCCGCTTCTAAATCCTTTCTGAAGAAAAGTATTGTTCTAATATTTTAAAAATCTGCCTTTCCGATTATCTTTCCTTGCGACTTCGTCTTTTCCTTCTGTTCCATCATCGCATTCCACCAATTTACCCACTTCTCCTGTCTTGTCAAATGTTTTTCCTGCTTTGTGTCTTGGGTTCTGATCTCAGTTACGTTCTGTTCCTCGCTATAATTTCCATCTTAAATTCTGAAGAGCGATGGATCAGTAAACGTCTCTGGAGCTTACCATTACAGTTGATACAATCTATGGACCTGCAAGGGTATGTAAATATTTGCATGCATATATATATATATATATATATATATATATATATATATATATATATATATATATAATAAATCTCAGGATAGCAAAAAATTTTTAGAAATTCAATTAACTACCGGTGGTCTAGCGAGAAAAAATTAGTCAACAGATTATATATTGTTCATTTAAAATACAGTGTACATTTAATACACATCAGAGATGCCTATAATAGGACATCTGACCCGCTAGAAAGAGCAGCCAAAGCTCTACTCCACAATTAGGGATAATTTCATGGAACTGTCATTTACTTTTGAGACGAGCATTGGCTCGGCCAATGTCAACAATGACAACAATAAGAAAAACAAACCAACATCTAAGAGGTTCGGCTGACCTCCAAGAAATCAAATAAATCTTCTTCAAATTACTCGTTGATACCATGGAAGCATACGGTTACACTTTAGATATGTTTATTCCAAATATCCCATTTGTGAAAAGTCAAAGTAGGAATGCCATTGATAAAGCATCTGCTTAGTCAGGCCTTATTTGAAACTAGACTTCAGCAATATCATCGATAAAGTTAAATTCGGGACGTGTCTGCAATTATATATAATAATATACTATCAAAAGTCATTAACTACGTAAGCCATTAAAATCAGACATTGTTTATTACGTCGGATTATTTCAGAAGAAAAAATAACCAAACGAAAAAAAGAATTATCATAGAAAATATAACTTTCAACCTGCAAGTATACTTGTCTTGTCTTTAAAAAATTATTTAGCTTGAGAAGTTAATTAAATTCTATTGAAACCCCAAAAATATATTAAATCCTCGAGGCCAATAGTGTGTTATTGACATATCTGAATGTAAGTAATTTAATTTTTGAATGGAACAGTGAGTTGTCATAGAGCTCTCTCTAATAATATGTTGTAAAACGATGTGTGGAAGAATACAGGCGCTAATAAAGTACGTATTATGTAAGGTTATATACTTTTGTCTACATCTGAAAGGAAATCACAATTTCATTTAGGTAATATCTTTAGAGAGACCTATAATTATCGTATGAAATTATTGGCACAGCTATGATTAAATTTCCCTAAATAACAATCAATTTCCAAACACCTTTATACAGACGGCACTGGTTTTTTATCTTGAAGTTTATTAACTATTTTATCGTATGGTAATACTGTCTAGAGATTTCAGGTTCATTTAGGAGCTTTGATTAATTATAACTGGTTTTCTCAGAGAATATAAACACGGTTTTCTAGAATTGTGTATCGCGAGATAAAGTTTAAATATTTCACGAATAATTTTTCATAAAAATATAGATATCTTACGTGTGTGTGTGTGTGTGTGATTACAGATTTATAAATATACGAAAATAAAAATATATGTATTTATGGATATGTGTATATATATGCCTATATATATATATATATATATATATATATATATATATATAGCAATGTTAATTCTCTAAATGAAGTATTAACAGTAACTGCACGATAGTAGGAATGCCATTCATAAAGCATAACATCCACCCCTAGGGGTCAGCCACACTTAAGTGGCAATATACTACACTTTATATATATATAGTTTTAGGGAAAATAACCAGTTTTCAAGAACTCATCGATGAAAATCCACAATACTAATATTATTATTATTATATATATATATATATATATATATATATATATATATATATATGAAGATAGATAGATAGATAGATAGATAGATAGATAAATAGAAACATACATATATGTATGTCTGTGTGAATATATATACATATATATATATATATAGGGGGGTGATAGGTAAATTGTCATCATTGACAACATGAACAAGCAAGAAAAAACACGAAAAAACAACAACGCGAGGACGTGGAATAAGTACAGTGTTATTGGACGCTCGGGAAAGGAGAGAAAACAAAGGACTTCACGTTTCAAGCGGAGATCTTCATCAGATATATAGGAAAAGTCCAAAGAAGACTACAGCCTTCTTTCCGTTTTCATGTACCAAACCCACGTACAAGGCTCTGGTCGGCTCCACGCTATAGTAGAAGGCATTACCCAAGTTGCCACTCAGTGGGACTGAACCCTGACCCATGTGGTTAGCAAGCAAGCAAGCCTCTTACCACACAGCCACTCTTGCGCCTATATATATATATATATATATATATATATATATATATATGTATATATATATATGCACATAAAATTATCTATACATAGGCCATATTTATATTTTTTTTGTGCAGTGACCTATATTCCGTGAAGTGCCTTGGGCAAGTGAACAATGGAAGCTAGCATCTACTACTTCCCTTGTTCGAAAATATAAGGACACAGATCGTGTCATATAGCCAGCTGGAGACGATGTCTCCTGGGACTAAATTACAGCAACATTCGTCCTAAATCAGGACTGCCATGTTATTATTGGAAAACAAACTTTGCTACAATCGCTGGTCTGTTTTCACCACCGTAACAAAGTGGTTCGTCAAAAGGGACAGCAGAATAAGCACAGGATTTTATGTACTAGGGTCGATCTGTCGGACATAACTTGTCGCAGTAAGGTTAGCGTACAATACTTGAGACGAAGTAGAATATTAAAGATAAAAAGATGTTCACGCACACACACGTACAAGGCACTCATATATTCACACAAACGCACATACATGCATGCATACATACATACTCACGCATCACGTACACACACGAAATCGTTTTTTTAATATATTTTGCTACTCGATTTTTATGCTACTGCGATATTCAAGCAATCGCCTGAAGATGATACTGGCGTTAAACTCCAGTCGCGAGATGAAAATTCATTTTCTAAGAAGTGTACGTGTGTGTATGTGCGTGCGTGTGTGTGTGTGGGGGGGTGCATTTGTGTCTGTGTGTGTTTGTGTTTGTGTGTGTAAATGTTCGAATATCTGCGTCAGAATTGGTCTATTGTGCGTAATTTCCAACAATGCCACAATCTTAATTTGTAATTCAAGTGTCACTTCTAGCTTTCCAATATCATCTGCGGTCTCTTCCCTATTGATCGAAAGACAATTAGTTATGTTTTGCTCTCAAGTCTTTTGACTGTTCATTGTCAATCTACGCTGAAATTTGCATTTCAGCATATATTTGTATATATAATGGAATATACGTTTCAATATATATTTAACATAGATTTCAACATAGACATCACATATTTCAACATAGATTTGAATAGTAATCTAGGTATTATATTTAAAACACACACACGTCTCTCTCTCTCTCTCTCTCTCTCTCTCTCTCTCTCTCTCTCTCTCTCTCTCTCTCTCTCTCTATATATATATATATATATATATATATATATATATATATATATATATATTATTATAGCTTAATTACAGCTATGCATTCTGAATATATTCGACGCAGTAAATAGTTTCTGCGGATATATTCCTGGAATTAGCGCGCCAAAACGAAGACTTTTGAACTTTACCATTAAGCTGTAATTAGCAGAACCATATGCACGCGCACACATGGCGGTGGGCAACTGTGTATAAGATTCTGAAAATTACTGCTACATTACAAATCAGGCTGATGAGGAATAGACAAATGGTAAGAATTTGTTAAATCCGAAACCTGGTTCCTGTTTAATAATGATTTTTTTAGGTGATTTTAAATGTCTTGCCCGCTCACGTTTTTGGTATGCTGCTATATTTCATGTTGAGAACTTTTTAGGTCTTAATAGACACAAAATGTGATCTATTTCTAGCGCATTAATTGTCCACGTTAGTGGTCGACGTTATTTTTAAAATATATATATATATATATATATATATATATTGATTTTACATTTATATATATATTGATCTTATTTTTCACTGCATTTTGGAAGTAAATTTAAAGATAGGCTTCAACATATATTTGGCAATTTATATCTCTAACAATGTTTTTGTTCTTCATAAAGTTAACCATGTGTTGCAAGTTAGTAAGTATAGCAATGTTGTTTTAATTTTGATTAATCATATTACGATTCAATTGTCCTTTAGAACGCGATACTATATCGAAAGATCCTATCTGTTCTGCTAATACATCGAATGTGCTTTAGCAAGAACAAATTTCAATAATTCTTTTGATATTCATACGCTTCCATATTTACATATTCTTCGGTTGCAAATCTCATGCACCCAATTATTTCGATATCAATTACTTTGCAATCTCGTCATTTCGCATTGTTGACAACAGCAATTTCGAATTTCCTACTTTCCGTTCTATGCTTGCATCAGATGGAAAATTGTCGGGGGATTTTCATGTATTTAGACTAATTTATATTGAGACATTTGTCTTCATTCCATATTCCTCTTCTCCCGATTCTATATCCTTCCACATACAATTTGCATCTAATCGATCATCTATGCCCCATTAACATGTCATTTCTGTCACTGTGGAACCGTCCAAGTCATGAGTCACCCGTTAGTTTGCCCTTTATTGGACTCCACTGATAGTTTAGATGATTTCAGAAATAATACGAAGATTACGCATGAATGCGTAAACAAATGGACATATTTTGTATAGTCACGAAATAGTGATAATTATCCTGCCAGCTTACACTTATCTCCTGTTGAAGCAAGCATGCAGCATTAACTTATCACACATTCGGCATTCACAATATCTCCATATACTCAATTAAATGATTCATTTTGAATACAGAATTTCTCGATTTCTTGATCTACAGTTTTCGCTAAATGGAGTTTGAGATCGGTTTTTCAGCCTTAGAATCCCATCTAGTTTTGACATTCTGTTTCCAAAAGAACTTTTTACGCTTTCATAAAGAAATCGATACATAAAAAGAAAACTGTTACAAATTGGCAACTAGTGTTCCGTCATATTTTGTAGTAAAAAGCAGGAACACATTTGGGAAAGTTACTTGTACTGTGTCTGATTTACAGGTCACCTAGATGGGCAATGCACTGGGAGTAGACTACAAGAGTAGCGCATACTAATTTAGTTAGCAGGTATTTTATCTGGATGTTTATGTGATAAACAATATGTGAAAAACAGAATGCGTAAAGAACTCTAGTCTGTGATAATTTATTTAGGAATAGAATTGGATAATCATCACTAAAAATGCCTTTGATCTTTAGTTTGGTTATACAGTAACTGTAACAACAGCGATAACAGCAACAATAACAGCACAAGTAACTATAATTTGTATTTTGGGACAGCGAATTTGGGGGATTTTCCTCTCTCCGGTTACTAAATAATTCCATTTCTCATCATTACAAGTAATATTCCCGTGTGTAGCAAGAATGTTTATCTCTTGTTTATAACCAATTCTGTTCTGTGATGAACATGCAAGATTGTATCTATATTAATGCAGTAATTGTTTAAATCTTCCACTATTCCTTGTTTAGGCAATAAACCAGCATCACTGAGGAAAAACCAGAAATGGTACTGTTCCTGATATAGTAGTTATTTTTAAACTACAGCGACTTGTTTATTTTACTTCAAGGATCAGCTAGTATGATGTAATTTACACCTCCCTCTTGATTTTTTTTTTTGCATTCTTTACTTACCTTTTCTAACACATTAATAAAACTACATATCTATTCAAAGACATTTTTATCGGGTTTTCGAACCATTTCTTTCTCTGTTCTTTAATTACTTCTTCTATCATTCCCAATTTCCCTGACATGTATATCCCAGCAATGTTTATTACATGCCACCCATGCGCTATATCATCAGTACTAATGGAATCTTCTAATATTCTATTAACCATTCTGATTGAATTCAACATTCATTTGCTTACTATTTAAAGCTATTATCCGTCTGCAGTGACGCCGTCAATCTACTCAGCAACTACCATTTTTTTTAATGCCTCGCGCCCTGTATTGTTCTTCCTATTTTCAGTTCCTCTTTCGTTAATAGGAATTTCGTCCTAATTGCTTCCCTAGAAATACTTACCAAACCATTTTCCTTTATTTCATTCTTTATTGCTACGTTAGTCTTCGTCGTTTTACCTTATTTTTAGTCTCTCCTAAATATATCCGATTTAACGATTTTATTCTTCAATGTGTCAAGGTAGGGAGCTTCTATTTCTGATTTTATATGGATCAAGTTAATAAAACATGTCATCTAATTGCTATCCCTTGGTCAAGCATTTTTCTTTATCTTCCCTTCAACACTTACATTTTGCAAGCTTGGAAATTTTCCATTAGATGTAAAATAATCCTATCACACAGATACATTTCAACAGAAAAAGAAATCTGAGTTCACATGCGCATAGCAAACGCAATGATATTATTAGATCAACAGAAACATTAGAGCATCACACAAAATTATTTGTTAGCTTAGATTTCTCTGCAATATTTCTGAAGTTTATGTAGGTGCAGGCGAGGCTGGGTGGTAAGACGTTTGCTTTGCAAACAGATTGTCTCAAGTTCAATCCCACTTCCTGGCCCCTAGAACAGTTGTGTTTTACGAAACTCTTGTGAGTGCTTTTAGTACACAGAAACCGAAAGAAAATGCCCGTTTAAATGTGTGTGTATGTATATGTATAAGAGACCAAAGTGTACGTACGCCGCTATATGTATATAAAAAAGAATACAAAAAATGCGACAAGAACGCAACAGGCGACAACAAAACATCCAGACAGTTAGATGATACAAAAAAGGGAGAAGAGAAAACAAGGACAGGTCATTCGGAGTTTTCTTTCCTCAGTCGATTTTCTGATTATCTTTGCAATTTCGGCTGGTTATTTTCGATATTGGTCCAATCTGGCCAGTCCCAAGGAAAATCTAAGCTTAGGGCATTAGATTCCTTGGAAGAAAGCAGCAAATGTATACGAAAACAAGGGCGGGAAAAAAATCGGAGAAATGGTACACAATATAAACAACAGGACATTAACAACGGGTGTCTTTTGACTAAGGACGTATTAAATTAAGCTGGCGTGTGTGCACACGCCTTTCGTTCAATATTATACTTTCAATATTATACTTCTTCTTATCATTATTATTATTTTAATATTGTTGTTATTATCATTATTTTAGCTAATATTATTATCATTATTGTTATTATTATTATCATTGTTTATAATTATAATGATTATTATTGTGGTTGTTATTATCATTATTATTTTTTATTATTATTGTTGTTGTTGCTGTTATCATTTCCAACGTTCCGAAAAGGCTTCGAGAAAATACCATTGATAGTATCATGCTCAACCGCATTATCGTGGAGATTATCAGCATGATTCCCCCTCACCACGCTCATCATTCATCGTAATCGTCATCATCGTCATTATCACCGTCATTATCGTCGACACCACCGTTGTTGTCATAATGTTCACCATGAAAATCGTCCTTATTATCAGCACCGCTACCATCGTAGTTACGTCTTCTTCGCTATCCTCATCATTCCTGATCTTCAGTATTATAACTTCCATCTGTGATTAGATTTTGTTTGAAAGGTCTCAATTAATGGGGAAGCACAGCACATCGGAGAATCTATCAGATACATCCACGGCTTATTTCATTTTTATTACAGCTTCACCCTTCAGCATATTTAGCAGAAGCTACGGGAAGCTTAAGTCAAACTATAACCTCTTTAATCCAAACACACTAAGAAACACATACACACGCACACAGGCACACACACATACACACGCACACAGGCACACGCACATACACACATAATAATATAAAAATATGTACACCACATTCATTTGTCTATGTATATATATTTATATGTATATATATGCATATATACTTATATATATACATATATATGTATACACACACACATATATATATATATATATATATATAAACATCTGTACATGTATATATATATATATATATATATATATATATATATATATATATACACATACATACATTTACATATATATATATATATATATATATATATATATAAGTATATATGCACATACTCACAAAAGCACACACATATATATATAAATACACACACACATTTATATATGCATGTACGTATGTATATATTCATGCATGTAAATATACAAAGTGCGTGTGCGTATGTGTACTTATAGCCATCGGTGCATACATGCAGAAATAAACTGCCTCCTCATCGAACGTAAATAAAAGTGTTCAAAAATAGAAAACATGCTACGTTGACGTGCGAAAATGTTATTTCGTTTTGCGTTGTAATCTTAATGAAGTTATTTCACAACGATAGTGGTGTGAAAATCCGTCTGTATTTTATATACGATTTCCATCTTTAAAAGTTATCTAACTCAAACTATTATTTCCATAGATGCTTACGGTGCACGACACAGTGCGGTACATTTCTTTTGCTGTTTCGTTACGATAATTCCTCGTTAAGATAGATCCTGTGTTATTTTATTTTGACACTTTCTGGTTGTTGGTGATCGAGAGAGAAACATATCACTTATAAGGGATAAATAAAACATAAAGAGAACTGTATGTTTGCAACGAGTCTAATTTATCTAACCTTTGTATATATATATATATAATAATAATATTATTAGGGACAAAATCCAAAATTACAGGTAAAAAACTCAATTAAAATCAATTTATAAAAAATTAAAATTAAATTGAGCCTTATAGATAAAGTATATATAAAATATATATAGTTTTAGGGAAAATAACGAATTTTCAAGAACTCATCGATGAAAATCCACTATCACATATAGAAAAATTAATAATTAAAAGCACAATAAATGAGTATAATATAAAGTAAAGTAAATATCATAAGATAAATATAATATAATATAATATAATATAATATAAGATAAACAAATATAATATAATATATATATATATATATATAGAGGGTGATAAATTGAATATTAATTTCAATTTAAAACCAGTGATCTAGCATATAAAAATCTGATAATTCAGAAAAATTGTATTACATGCGTGTAAGGGATGAGCACTAGGTGGGCATCCAATATGCTAGAAAGAGGTCATCAACGACCCAACCACAAAAGAAAAATCATGTTCTCCAGAAAAAAATCGACAAAATACCTAAGCCCCGGTATTTTGATGAATTTTTTCTGGAGAACATGATTTTTCTTTTATGGTTGGGTCGTTGATGACCTCTTTCTAGCATATTGGATGTCCACCTAGTGGTCATCGCTTCTTATACGCATATATATAAATATAAATATATATACGTTTTGGGTTTATACTTTTACTTGATTGCGACCATACTGGGGCATACGTTTGAAGGGTTTAAACAAACTATTTGTTAACGGCAATTATTTTTGTTTTTAAGTCTTTTTGTTTTTAGAGAATTGTCCTCTTTATTTACGGAAGCAAATTAAAACCAGTTATCAAGCTGTCGAAGAATAAACAGGAAAAACACTAAGACGAACGCACGCACACACACATACATATGTACACACTCGCACTTGCACATACACACACATTCACGTACGTACGCGTACATGTACAGATAACTACGCTTGCAC
Organism: Octopus bimaculoides; assembly: GCF_046866305.1. Taxonomy (NCBI): domain Eukaryota; kingdom Metazoa; phylum Mollusca; class Cephalopoda; order Octopoda; family Octopodidae; genus Octopus; species Octopus bimaculoides. Next base: position 24,409,998 of record NC_142954.1, read on the forward strand.
ATACACAGACACAGACACACACACATATATATATATATATATATATATATATATATATATACGACGGTCTTGTTTCAACTTCCGTCTACCAAATCCACTCACAAGGTTTTGGTCGGCCCGAGACTATAGTAGAAAACACTTGCCCAAGGTGTCATGCGGTGGGACTGAACCCGGGTCCATGTGGTTGGTAAGCAAGCTACTTACCACGCAGCCACTCCTCACTACATACTTTAAAGTGTAGATTTGGCTCCTAAGCTGCAGTGGAACCAATCAATCTACAAGAAGGATAACTCCAAAGTTAATACTCTCTTGCAGCATGCCCTCAGCCAGAAAGTGTATAGCAGATGGAAGCAACATTGTTTGCATCCAATATATCCTACAATAGCCCTAATATTTTGGTAGTGCACATACTTGTCGCAAGCGGAGACAGCGGGGAGACATGAAATATTGTACGTGAGATACGCAAGTAGTTTGTAGTCATTTGTAGCAGCTTGAGTCAATTCTGGATATAAAGACAAAGCTACGTCCATCTGGTTTCAGCCAGTTGTATATCACTACTGTAGCTGAGTACGTGGAAATAACTACATAAACTTAGCAAGCGAATTCTTGTTATGTGCAAATAAGAAAGTAACCATTATTAATGAGAATGCTTACAATGTCGGGAAGTTTACTGTGATTTGCAATTAATAGGTGATTAAGGAGTATCCTGCAGTGTAAGCTGTTTCATGAAGATATATATGTATGCTTGTGTGTGTGTATATATTTACAAGTATATATATTTGTAATAAGATCATGAATCAAGAGACGAGCACACACCCCTACAAAATATAGAGCAGTTGTTTATTTTTGTATGCGTAAAGTAAAAGACATTCTTTTCAGAGAACAGTTATCGTTGGGAGAAACCGAAGATATCTTTAGTTCACGCTAGATATGAAACCAATGTCTTTTTCTCTAAACTGTTACTTTGGTTTTGTTACGCTTTAGACAATGGTGATTCCTTTCTTCGATCAAGTGGGTATTCCTTATTATAATTCCAACGTTTACGTAGACAGAGTGAGAGTGACTCTGCAAAGGTTTGAACTTCTGGTTAACATGCACAGAAACACACACACACACATATACGCACAACGGGCTTATATTTGTGTGCGAAATGGAAAGAGAGAGGAAGAGAGAAAGAAAGAGATTATATATATATATATATATATATATATATATATATAGAGAGAGAGAGAGAGAGAGAGAGAGAGAGAGACAGAGAGAGAGAGAGAGAGACAGAGAGAGAGAGAGAGAGAGAGAGAGAGAGAGAGAGAGAGACACAGAGAGAGAGAGAGAGAGAGAGAGAGAGAGAGATAATCACAAGAGATATCAAATATTCTTTCTATTGTAGGAGTAATGTCTGAAAGTTTGTTGGTAGGGGTTAAACTGATTAGGTTGACTCTAGTTTTCTGCCTGTAATTGTTTTATCCACCCCGAGTAGATGAAAGGCAGAGTCTAGGTTGGCGAAATTTGGCACCAGATCGAAAAGACTGATGAAACACCGCACAGCATTTTTCCGACGTTATAACGATACTTATTTCTTTATTGCCCACAAAGGGGCTAAGCATAGAAGGGACACACAAGGACAAACAAAGGAATTAAGTAGATTACGTCGACTCCATTGTGTTTAATCGACCCCGAAAGGATGAAAGGCAAAGTCGACCTCGTCGGAAGTTGAACTCAGAACATAAATGCAGACGATAAACCGCTAAGCATTTTGCCCGGGGTGCTAACGATTCTACCAGCTCGCCGCCTTCGAGGAGATAAAATATTCGGTAGGTTCGAAGGAGGAGTAAGTCGATTAAATAAACTTAAACGGTTGTTATATCAACCCCGAAAAAATACAAGGCAAAATCGACCACGATGGAATTTGAACTCCAAACGTAAATGTAATGACATATTTATTACATTAAAACGGGCTTCACTACTATTGGAGACTGTCAAAAGTTGGTGAGATGGCAAGACCATTAGCACCTCGAGTAAAATCGACCTGAGGCTAAGTCGATCACGATGGAATTTGAATTCCAAACGTAAAGGCAGACCAAATGGAACTGGGCATTTCATCTGGTGTGCTGACGTTTCAGCTAAGTCACTGTCTTGAAGAGGAAGATCAAATTTTGACTCCTGCAATGGGATGTGATTTTCTCTTCAAAACCTAAAACTAAAATTGGATTTATTTCGTGCTTAAAAGAAAAGCAGATGGGCAATAATATGCTTTAAATACCACAACACATTGTATTCGACGTTCTGATGATTCTAACTGTTCCTCGCTTTACCAAACTGAATAATGTGAACAATAAAAGCCATTCCATTCTAATTGCTGTTTTCAAGGAAATGGTGAAATATATCTTCATTATATTTTGAGGAGAAAACATTCAACAGTACTTTGACTTCAATCATATGATGAATTAGTGAATTCTTTTATTTTCTTTTTTTCAATACGATACTATCGTTTTATTTTTTAACCGAGCTGCAATTTAATTTTCGTTAATCTATCAATTTCTCATTTATCAGCAAACCAGTAAAAACACAATAAATAAAATGAAATAAAACAAAAATAGAGAGAAACATGTTTGTTTTTAGCCATACTTCTTGCAGTATAAAATAGCGAATTACGCCAATCTACACATCTGTATATGTTTGTGTGTTGACTGTCTATTTGCATATATATACATATATGACTGTGTGTGTCTCCACATACACATATGCGCATATGTGTTTAAATGTATGTATGTGTGTGTCTGTGCATGCATGCATATATATATATATATATATATATATATATATATATATATATATATGTATATATACATACAATTAACAAACCACCAAAACAAAGTAATTTTGTATACAGATATATAAAACACCTACAGAATCTCTCATCCAATTTGAAGTATTTTAAATTGGTGTTGTTCATGAAGAAAATATTTGTATTTAAGGGAATCTTAAACTTCCATATATGTAATTAATGTATATCTTTACTGGTAAAGGATAATAGTAAACCCAGTTTTAATTGCATGCAGAGAATATGCTCGTTTTAAAATTAATTAATCACAGGCCCCGTTCTACGATATTGTTCCTTTGACAAGCATCTCTATGCAAAGCCTTATGAATGCCCTTTGAGTTGTAGAAGCATGAGGCATGGACTGCACTCGTTGTTTGGCAGTTCGGTTAAACATGTTGATTCAATTAACCTACCGTAGTTAGATCTGTTTGTGATAATAGCGCTATCGACTCTTACCTGGAGCCGGAGCAATTAACCCGCGTAAGAAAATTATCTCACATTAAACCTAAACTTAATCTTAGTATCACATAAAAACTTTACAACAAACATTGTTTTCTGCTGATGTTGTTTGGCCCTAGGTTATACTTGATCCAGCATTCCAATGAACAAATCCAAACCCATTTAAGAAGCCATTTCTTGTCTTTTTAAGTATGAGTATGACTAACTTACCTTACGAGTCTTCCTAATCTAAACTGATGTATCGTCAAGAGAGGATGGTATAGCTGCTATTTCTAATAGGCCTATCACTTTCTGAATCCCTGTTCATGGTCACAGAACAGTATGACAGACGAAATGAAATGCTGGTAAGTATTTTGCCCGAGGTGCTAATGGTCCTGCCAGCTCACAGACTTTTGACGGTCTCCAATAGTAGTGAAGCCCGTTTTAAGTCCCTAGTTGTGGTATGTTTGCTACAAAAGATAAATTTTCACAATTCCAAGTCTCACTAAAAAGAAATGAAAATATTTTTCGGATCCAACGATCTATAAGCATTTTCCCATCCCCCCATCCCCCAGTAATGTATGTTCCCTACGTTGGGAATAATAGAGACAGGGGATATAAGAGGCAGTAGGTGAGGTATGTGTGACTGAGGAAAAAGTGACATGTTCATTTTTTTTTTCTCATAAAACATAGCCGAATAATACAAGGGAGATATAAAAATCAAAATAGAACTAATTATTTTGGACTTAGAGAAAAATACAATTAGTGAATAATTAAAATATAACTGTGTAACACGATTTTTGTCCTTGTGTAGGAACTTGCTTTGCGCCAGAAAGTATGAAAAATGACTGATATTTCCTTCAAACTTTGCTTTTGTTACATATATCGAAGCCCCAAATATGGCTATGATATTCCCCCACTACTCCTGCACCTCATCAGAGATGCATACGTTGTCAACTGCTAAGGGACATGCTCAAGTTGTTAAGATCAAAGCAACTGATAAGCAAATCTTTAGCAACAAGAAGAATATTTGTTATAACGATATATCTGCTTCTGCAAATCAGTGCTGAATCTCTAGGAAATGTTATGGAAAATAGGTCAGTTACAAACATTGGTGTCCAGGGCACAATAGCAAAATTTGAAGTGAATAGTTGTCTTTTCCTCTCATTTCTAGAAAGCGATAAATAAGGAATTACACAGACTGACCAAAGAAAAGAAATGTGGCACAGTGTAATAGTCAGTGTATGTAATTAGATTTTTGTTTCTTTCACACATAATCAATTTTAATTAACATTGCGATGCGCCTTTCATTAAATATGTGAGCAATAAATTACTGTTTTTTTTTCTTGTTTCTTCTCCGCATTATTTATTCACGGAGTAAATAGTCATCTGATATGGGAAACGATTCACAATCTAAAAAGTCAAATAGTTCGAATGGAAATTATGGTTGTTGGCTCTCAAAACTACGAACATTAATACCGTTTTCAAAATGACTGTGGAATATTCATGGAAACTGCCATAAATATATATATTTATGCATGTGTGCATATATATATATATATATATATATATATATATATATATATGCATGTGTGCATATATATACATATATATATATATATATATATATGCATGTGTGCATATATATACATATATATATATATATATATATATATACATATATATGCATGTGTGCATATATATACATATATATATATATATATATATATATATATATATATATATTTATGCATGTGTGCATATATATACATATATATATATATATATATATATATATATTTATGCATGTGTGCATATATATACACACATATATATATATATATATATATTTATGCATGTGTGCATATATATACACATATATATATATATATATTTATGCATGTGTGCATATATATACATATATATATATATATATATATATATATATATATATATTTATGCATGTGTGCATATATATATATATATATATATATATATTTATGCATGTGTGCATATATATACATATATATATATATATATATATATATATATATTTATGCATGTGTGCATATATATATATATATATATATATATATATATTTATGCATGTGTGCATATATATATATATATATATATATATATATTTATGCATGTGTGCATATATATATATATATATATATATATATATTTATGCATGTGTGCATATATATATATATATATATATATATATATATATATATATATATATATATATATATATAGGTAAATTTCACAATTATTCTTTCAACACGTCCTTCCAAACTATCAGGAATTCCTTAGAATGGCTGTAGTGAAAATATAGGAAAATATAAAAAAATTATTGTATTTAATATATTATTGTATTTAACTTTTGGCACAAAGCCACTAATTTCGTGAGAGGGGTAATTAGTTATATCATCGACACCGAGTGGATGTAAGGCAATACCAGCAATAGTGGAATTTGAACATAAAGACAGACGAAATGCCTCTAATCTCTTCCGCCGTGCTAACGAATCTTACAGTTCGTCGTATTATATGTTTACTTTAATATTGGTTTCAAATTTCAGCATGTCGCCTGCAATTTCGGGGGTGGGGTATGTCGATGAGATTGGCCCTCCCCCCGGTACTCGAGTGGTAATTATTTTAGTGATCCCGAAATGTAAAGTCGACCACGGCAGAATCTGGACTCCGAGCGTCTTGACGAACGAAATGACCTCAGCGTTCAAACGATTCTACCAGCTCGCCTAATTCCTCCCACCTTCGCTAAAGCGGTGCTATTGCTTCCAGTTGTGTTTATTTGTTTGTTTCTCCATAGAAAAGATATCTTCAGAACCGCTGCATGGATTCGGGTGAAACTTTCAGGAATGTTTGACCCCGTGACTAGCACACAAAGAAGATGAGTATTGCAGCAATTTTTAAAAGATGCATTGTAATATATGTATTTACATATGTATACATATGTTTGTGTGAGCGTGTCAATATGGTGTTTGTATACATACAGATAAGTGATGAAATTATCGCGTTTAATCCCGTCTTCAATTTACAGGTACACACATACATACACACATTGAGCTTTCTCTATTCTTTCTCTTCCTTCTTTTTTTTACTGAATCTTCTGAGAAAGAGTCTAATTAATGACACAGCTGTAACATCACTGATTTATATCAAACATTTTGAAATGCATCTGTGTCGATGGAGTAACGGATGAGTATATTGAAATACATAACTATCCCCCGGAAATATTACATTGAAGTTCTCACACGAAAGATGTAAAAACATAACCATATTCTGAATATTAACGTAGGGAGACAAGAGAAAATAAAGGAAATTAAAAACAGAAAAACTATATAGAAACAAGCCATCAGATATTTTACATTTAAAGCAGAAGAAAGAGAAATATGACGTCAGTGAATTATTACTGTAAAATTAAGAAACCTTAATACGTTGTAGGGATTTTGGTGCTGGAAATTAAATGTAGAAAAAATAAGTAACCTAATAGGTTTCAAAAATTACATTTATTAAAAATCCATTTATTAAATAGAGGTAATCAAAAAGGAATGACAAACGTAATTAAAAGAAACAAAAATTTGTATGACTCAGGTTTGAATTAAATTTATTGAAACCTGTATCGAATAACTTTCCAAATTTAATCTAATTCTTATAAAAATATAAAACTATATAAAACAAATGTAGTCTGAGTGTTATGTGGAGTAGGTGATTATAACTCTGTTGGATTTTATGTTGTAACTAACTCCAACTCCTGAGATTGGTGTCTGTAAAAAGCTCCAAGATGACTTCACAAAATATGGTTGTGTGGTAAGAAGCTTTCTTCGTAACTACATGGCTGTATGTTCAGTCCTACTGCGTGGACCTTTCAGCAATAGTCTTCTACTATAGCCTCAAGCCGACCAAAATCTCTTGAGGGTATTTGATAAACAGAAACTAATAGGAATTACAAATTGCACATGTGGGAGAAATATGTTAGAAATATCTGTGTAGAAATTCTTGACATACGATCAAAAAATACCGAATTATTTTGATCCTGTATCAAGAATTTGTAATAGGAAATTTCTAACATGTTTATCCTACAATTTCAATTTTGTAATTCTTCTTATCAAATAAGGCGTATGTAATGGTGAATAAATAATGCCCCCAATTTCTTTTCCAGCCTCCTATTTTGATGTAGGATTACTCTACAAACAATATGCTCAGACCTTTTAACTCTAATCTATACCTCATCACATAAATAGAGCAGTTAAATAGAAGAACTGTATTACTGGAATACGATTCAAGAGGAAACTGGTTGGATCTTAAATCTACCAAAATAATTACAAACACATGCACACACACTTATTGAAGACATGAGGTTTTATTTGTATGCTTATGTCTACGGTTGTATATATACTTGCTGTAAGTATGTAAAATGTAAGAGGTTATGCATATATGCGATTATACGTAATTAGTCCGCTAATCAAACTAGTCTTTTACTTGCTATTTCGTCATATTAGACATTTGAGCATGGTGCTTAAACGCATATCTTGATAGGAGCTGTCCAAGATGTTTATTTTACAAAGCAGCACTATGACTTATGGCTTCTCGGTCCTGAAGTTACAATGCGTAAGAACCTACTCAGATATAAATAGAGCAGCACTTCTAGAGTGAGCGAGTGTAAAGTAATTCATTTTCTTCTTGGTGTAACATGGCAAACAAAGGAGACGTGTTATTGTTAAATCAATAAATTACGTTTCTATCTGAAATGTGATAATACATTTTGAGAGGAATCTTGTACAAAGAAATTGGACATAATTTGTGTGCATATGGGTGTACAGACACACATACATGCATATGTAATAATAATAATAATAATAATAATAACAATAACAATAATATTAGTAATAATAATAATAATACCGGTCAGTGTACGCCAGTAACCCAGTAGGAAAATAAGAGACGCCACGACAATATAGCCAGGCTTGTCCATTGGACACTTTGACAGAGCAAAAAATTGGTACGA